>NC_067485.1:33627660-33927660 GCF_947179515.1 Apodemus sylvaticus | reverse complement strand
TGGGGAGAGGTGTTTTTGTGTCTCCTCTAAATGTGTGACCAGCTTTCTTCTACCCTAACAAGGAGCAGAGAGGATGAACTGAATATGGTGAATGCTGCCTATCATGAAACAGTTATAGATCTTTGAAAGAATGTCCTGCTTTGGTTCCTGGTTTTGAAACTGCAGTCGAAAGTCTATTGATCCTACTCCTGATGCTTTTGGAATTGTGGGGAGTCAGCACACCAGGGTGGGTGAGTAGTGGTTTAAGAATCAAAAGATAGAAGGGAAGGTACCAGGTCCCGATGTCCCTTTCTAGGGCATACTCCCAATAACCTAGGTGCTTTTTTATAGGCTCCACCACCTTCCAGTAACACCACAGGACAGATCCAAGCCTTTAACATAGGGTCCTTGGGAGTATTCCAGATCTAAACTATAGCATATTAGGGTGTGGCAGACTTGTCTCTGATTGGAAGGCAGTCTTACTCCTCCTCTTCTTTCTTCCCGCCCTCTTTTCTTCCTTCTTCCCTCTATTTCTGTCCATTCAGTAGGGGCAGATATCTTCAGTTCTCTAGATAGCCTATTGATTCTGTTTCTGTAAAAATCCCTAAGAGAGCCTATTACAAGTCAACATTGAAGATAACATCAATGGATTTGATAAATAGCACTTAGCATATTCATATGATTTGAATTCAGAATATTCATCTGTATGAATAATTAGGTTTAATTGTTAATGAGAGAATGAATAGCAAATGAATACATTAAGTTTGTGATTTTTCCATTCGAACAGTTCTCACCAATGAAAGGCCGACTGTACAATAGTCCTAAATGATTCATTCAACAAGATGCCAATTATGCAAATTTTTAAAAAGATGAAACGTTCCTAAGCTTCAACTATAGAAAATATAAGTTGAGAAGAAAATGCAAAAGTGCATGCCGGGAGGATGCATATCTAACTAAGGAGGGGTTGTGCTCTACTAGGAAATATTTAAATAAATGGGGCTAAGAAGGGACCCAAAGAAGGCTCTGGTTTATGAGAAAAGCTTAGTTTTGTTGTTGCAAATGTCAGGACCACATATGACATGATGGTAACATTTGTCCTTCCCAAGTAATGTTTGTGTTGAATAATGCCTCTCCCCACCCAAAACATACACCTACTTCAGCCCATGAATGTGGCATTGTTTGGAAGCAGAATCTTTGCAGATGTAACTAGGGTGCATCCTAAATCCACTGATGATTTTTTCCAATACAGCATTCAGTTCTGATTCTAAAATTCCAGAACTAGTACCCCACACTGTGAGACACCCTTGAGAGAATGCAGACCCCACTTAAAGTGTGCACTGAAGTCTGGGTGGCCCAACAGCTCCCACTGACTCCTGCCCTCTAAGCTTCTCTTGGTGACCTTAAGAGCCACGTGTTCCAGATGTCAAGGCTACAGGTGGTTCACAGTTGTCCTAGAGAGAGCAGTCTGACCTTGCCTTTAATGAGCAAGAAGTACACTTCTAATTTTTAATTTTATTTTGGCTCATGGAGACAGAGTCTCCTGGAGCCTAGATTGGCCTTGAACTTGTTACATTCATAGTTGATGCTGGACTCCTGATCCTTCTGCCTCCATTATGTCTGAATACAGGAAGGGTAGGTGTGCATCACCATGCACAGCAAGGTCCCCTTTATTGTATAAGTGAGACCTCAGGGTGAGTGTGCTCTGCAGGAAGCTCTGGTCCTGACACGAAATGCCCAGAAGTAACTATCTCATCTTTAATCTACCGACCTCCCTGGATATCAACATTTTCAGGTCTTGCAACCCAAATTCTTCTTCTATTATCAGGGCTCTGTCAGATCTCTTCAGGATTATTAAGCCATTAGTCAATGTGCATTAAAATCAAATCACAGCCTCTTCCACTGGGACCTCATGAATATTCCATAGCCAAGTAAGAGTTCATGTCTCAGCTCTGACTCAGAAAAGGAAATCGTAACACAACACATTTTGCTCAATAGTAAAAACAAAGCCATGTTCACTGAGGCTCTGGGTGCCAAGTATTGTAAAATCTCTCAGCTCTGCCCTCAGATGCCTGTGGGGTTGTTTACTGGCATTTCAGAAAGGAGAAGGGACACTTCAGTGTGGCTGGGGGCGTGGAGTTGTTTGTTACTTGTAACAGATGAAACTTTGCCTAGTCTTTTTTCTTCTTATATTTGTATCTTTCTGTCTCTCTTTCCATCTGTCTGTCTGCATGCCTGCCCACCCACCCACCCATCCATCCATCCATCCATCTATATCTATCTATCTATCTATCTATCTATCTATCTATCTATCTATCTATTCATCCACCCACCCATCCATCCATCCATCCATCATCTATTTTGAGGCCAGAGCTATCTTTGAACTCAGAATATTCTACCCCAGTCTCCCAACTACTGGGATGACCAGCATGTGTAGACTCATTCTTCATCCCTGAATGGTCGCAGACGATGGCGTTTGAATTGTTAATTTATTTCATCAAATCTATGAAGCATTTGCTTTAATGAAAAGAAAACATGAAAACAAGAGGGGAGGAATTGAAGGTTCTAAATCTGAAACCTGACTTCCGATTCCACAACTACCTCCATCAGGTGTGATCTGCCTGCATGAGTCAGAGTGCTATTGAAGATCTCAGTTTCTACATCTGCAGAATGGGTGCAATCGCACTTATCTCCTCCGATTATCTGAAATGTAAACTCGATGAGTTATATTTCAGACATCTAGAAGCAGGCTCAGAAAGCGGTGAAGGTTTTAAATTAATTGCTTTTAAACACTGCAAGTCATCAGAGAGACTCACTTTCCACACACTTGCTCCTCTCAGGGTAGACAATCCCAGGAAAGTTTGGTGCTACTTTCTAGTGCTCTGGCATGGGTTGCTAGGGCGTCAGGGAGGCTATGGGCACGGACAGAGAATGTTCTTGCCACACATCCAGGTTTTAGTATGAGCACCAACCTGAGTCACAAGTGCATACCCCCGCACGACACTCCGGGCCATCTTTCCCTGCCAATGCCACCCACCGAGGCCCAAGCCAGGTGGCTGTGACTCAAACCTGTCTTCACTGACTTGGCATCACAGAGCTTTTGAATGGAGTCCACAAACGCGTGAGACAAAAATAGGCTAGCTAGCCCTCCCTAGGCCTTCGTGGTTGAGGGATGACGGTTGGCTGGTGGTTACGCAACCGAAACCTGGGCCCACCATGGAAACGCCAGCTCAGCCATACCCAAGGCCGAGCTCTCTGCCCACAGCAAACTCCTTTGTTCTTCTTTTTTTTTCCTCTCTGCCACTCCCCCACCTTCCATTCTTCGGAATCCAATTGTTAGAAAGTTGACAGGTGAGCTGGTGAAGGCCTCCTTGGATAGCTTTCCTGTCTTCAGATAAAAATCCTGAGAGGAATGGGGAGCATCAGTGGGGTGTCATCCACACCCAGATCCCAGTGAAGGAGAGGGATACACAGACACCCGTTCTACACCTTCTGGCTATTCCTATTTCTCTGGGGCCTCAGTTGTCCTTTCTGACATCACACCACAGTAACCCATTAATGTTTTATTGTGCTGTCAACTACTCCTGGTCACTTTTCCCACCACCTCTTACAATTTTGTAGTAGAGAGAAAAATGTCAATATGCTGGTCTCGTTTTTACATACTGGTCTTATTCAAATAAGATCACATTTTACATGGATCACAGTATCGTCTTTTTTATTTTATCACCATAATGTGCCCCTTTTGCTAACCCAATTTGTGTGCTGCCTGCTGGTGCTGGGTGACAGTGACCTATGGCATCCTCTGAGGCTTGTTCTGACTGGGCTCTAGATGTAGACCGACCGGGACAAGGTCTCCTCCTTGTCCTGGGCTGTGACTTCTCCCACCTCCTTCTGCTTCTTGAGACAGAGGAAGAACAAGAACAGGGTAGGACTCAGACCCTCTTAGACAAGTTTCAGCCAGGCTACCCGTCACTCTTGGGCATGGACAGCAAGACATGCACACAGGCCCCAGTGCTAGACATCATTCGCTCAGCTGGAAAGAACTGTCATGGGGTGAAGGTTCCCACGTGTCTTGTCCCTGTGTGCTTAGCCCGCAGCCTAGCTCAGGAAGCCGGCAGAGCGGAGGTCAGAGACCAGTGTTTCGGAGCAGTGACAGTGTGCGTCTCAGCTCCTATGTTTATCTCCTTGGCTGTGTAGCCTTGAACATCTGACCTACAGTTTTTTTCATCTTGAAAACAATTGGGTGGAGGGTTGTGAGAACTGCCGAAAATTAAATAAGGCAACCTGGTTGTAGAACTAGGAGGTTCGGGCCAACCAGCTCTATAGGAGCCCTGATCTGTTTGGCTGGGCCACAGCAACCTGCCAACTCCATAGTTTCTTGTTATCTGTTGACTCTAATCCCTGTGCCAATTTGATTGGGTTTTCCTTTTTATTTTCTCATCAGCTTAGGCGTCTTCGATTTGCCCAACGAATGACTTGCTCTTTTCCAGGACCCTAGTCCACAGTCTATAATCCCTTTTGTCTATCCTTAAAAAGACCCACTAGGACACACCCCACCCCGGGCTCTCAGCCCTCTTTAGTCTTGCTCTGGTAGGGCTCCTTCAGTTCATTTACATCCTTCCTATAAACCGGCAGGCGCACAATAGTTTGAAGTCAGGAGTAGGGCTGGACAGAATGCCAGGGCTGATTCTGGGCCAGGAGTCTTGGCTACCAGGGAATGCATAGATTGTTACCATTCAAAACCAGTCTTTCCTCTTATAAAACTACGTTCATGCAAGCGCCCCACTGAACAGTTTTTTTTCCTACTTGATGAGGATGCCTCCGCACTCTGGCCAGTCCTGTTCCTCCATTTTTGACTATACCCATTTGAGGACACCCATCAGTCCACCACCCTATCCTTTGAAGAGTTTGCACTTCTTACTTGTGTTTGCTTCTGCGAGGTTTTCTGTAGCAACTGGGCACAGGGAGGGGAGGAGTATTTTGCTGATGGATAACGCTTTATAAATCAAAAAATAATAACACGAAATACTATAAGCTCTTAGAGGCTAGACAGAGCTTGTGAGCAACATGGGGTGGGGCGCAGCATGGTAGTGAATGACAACATTGCCCTCTGGTGGTCAACTTGAGGAAGAAACCCATAGGTGGCAGGCGGTGCCAGGGGGAGTCTCTGTAACTAAGTTTTCCTATTAATCCCAAAGAAAGCATAATTGAACAATGTTAGGAATTCCCCAAGAAGCTCTGAGTTTCAGGCTCAAAGGAGAAAAACTCCTGTAAATATTCAATTGTTTTAGAATGTGAATGTTTCTTTTCATTTTATTTTTTTTGCACTAGGCAAAAATGCCACATTCCATCACTGTATGTTTTTATGTTTAGTTTTCACATTGTGTACTTTGTCTATAAACTCATAATTTAGGTTCTCTATGAACAAGAAACCTGGATTCAGCACTTCCCCCTGGGCCCGGTGAGAGCTATCATCGGTGGGCTAATGTGTCAGTGTGACAAAGCCTCTTTTCCCAGGCTGTTCCTTTAAAGTTTCAATGGCTCAGGGTAAACTTCTCCAGCCTGGAGTGGGAAGAAACCTGTAGTGTGCTTGGGAGTCGTGAAGGACTGGAGCCCAGAACAGCATATTCCTTTTGCTATTTCTTCACTCCAGGCAGTGTAATTTTGGATACTTAACTCTGTTTCTTCATAAACTAACAGATTTCTGATTCTCATTCTACCAGCTTTTCATGGAAAAGAAGGGCAGGATTTTTTAAAAGAGTGCTCATAGTTTCTCACAAAGGAACAGCTTTGTGAGAACCACCTTTTGCAAATCAGAAAAAAAAATATCAGTGACAGAACACCAAAGCTAGGGCCAGTGGCGAAGGCCTGTCACACCAGCAGCTGGACGTGGAAGTCTGAGGATTCAGAGTAGCCTGGACTACACGAGGTCTGTCTCAAAATAAAACAGAAAAGCCAGCAAAGTCTCATTATGATGGTGCATTTTCTTGTGTGGGATATATCTGCCTGATCAATTGAAGGCTTGGTCTTGACACTAAGTGATGTTTCACTGTTGGTTAACTTTTAAAGATTTATTTGTTTGTGTTTTATGGGCCCAAGGTTTTTTTTTATTGTTGTTTTTACATGTATAGCTACATACCACATGTGTGCCCGTGACCCAGGGAGACCAGGAGTTACAAACAGCTGGGAGCCACCACGTAGCCGCTGGGGACAAACAAGGGTCCTCTGCAAGGGCAACGTGTGCTCTCAACTACTGAGTCATCTCTTCAGACCCAGACAGGCCATCTTTTGGGATGAAATAATGAACAACACAATCCAGAAAAGGGAGATCTAAATGAACACCATGAGGAATATGTGTGAATGTCACACTATGCTCTGCAATCTCAGCCTCTGCCCACCGCGGGCCTGGCAAGTGATGGGCCCAGAGTAGGGAGGGTGTGGTTCCTCTACCATTGAAACTAGTTTCCACTGCTTTTACAGGCATCTTCGTTTTGTAATGGTAGCAAAATGTACCTAATATGAAGTTTTCGAGGCAGTCACTGTCCAGAACAACATCCCCACTGATGTGCAACCATCACTTCTATCTAGCCCTGAAAACCACATGTGTTTGGTCGGCATCTAGCATTCTGCATTCTGTCCTTGTGAATCTGACCACTCAGAAGTGAGATCATAGCACTTGCCATTTTATAACTGGTATATTTTGTGTAGCATTAAGTCATCAGTTTCATCCAGATAGCAAGCATCACAGTTTCTTTCCTACTTGAGACGGAATCATACCCCACTGCACACATACCTCTTTGCCCATCCATTTGCCTGTCAGTAGACAATGATCGTTCTCCCCCCTTGAGCTACCATCAATAACACTGTTATGGGAGTAAGTGTAGACATTTGTTCAAGGCCCTACGTTCAATTCTGTATCTATTTTGTAGAACTGCCATGCTGTTTCTCACACCAAACTCTGAGAAAGCCAAGAACTCTGTGTTCTTCTGCCCTTGACCAAACTTGGGATTTTGCTGTTTCTTGATCACAGCCACCTTGAGGTTGCTTGGCTACTTGCTTCTGATTGATGTGACTCTTCCCAGGAGCTTTAAAAAAGGCGATTTCTCATTGCGGTGTCTCAGAACAGAACGCAATGCCATAGTGGGTGCCGTTAGTCACGAGCTACTGAAAGCCAGCTCACAATGAGACACAGCCTTCCCCAGAACTACCCATTCTTCCTGCTTCCGTCTACTGAGGCACCCCAGTCCTTGCCACCTAAAAGCAGGCTTAGAGCAGAACACTCAGACTTTGGGGAACCTCGGAGTCCTTGTGACCTAGTGTCTGGGTGGCATCTGGAAACCGAGCAGCAGCCAAGCCGGACCACACAGCCCCAGCATTGTAAAGTCACCTTCCTTGTGGCTAGAGCTGCCCATGGTCTGGTAGCTGTCCTGATTGGGTGGGGCACCACGCCGATGTCCAACCACACAGTGGTTTCCATGGAGCCTGGGAAAAGTGAGAAACCCTGGATTATGAGGGAACAAGACCCAAAGGACAAAAATGACTGAGTGGGAAGCCACCATAGCTCTGGCCAGGTCTGGGAAGGAGACGGGATGGGAAGTCATCTAAATATAGCCTGTTTACGGCCAATGATGGGCTCTCACAGACACGGTTTGTGTGTGAGTGGGTGATTGCCACTCCAGCAAATGACTAAGCCAGCGTTTTATCACCGGATTTGACTCGCATCTAAAGTGCTTTTATTGTGCGTACCAGAGAACGAAAACCCCAGACTGTTGCTGTGGCTGAAGATGGGCAGACTTTTCCATGGGAACTTGCTGTCTGTGCCTGTCGGGTGTTTGGATATTTAAAACAAAGTAAGGCTAAAGTAACCACTTGCCTTTCACATCCTAATAGTCATCCTACTTCCGGTTTCTGACTAAAAAGTTTCACATCCACTCTTTCTAGAGTCACCACCAGGTCACGACTTTATAACAAGTTGCAAATACAAAACGCATGTGAGCATTTCATATGGGAGGGAGTGTCTGGGGGGAGACAGGCGTGCTCAGGCATGCTCGCCATTTTACTTGGGACAATGAAGCTATCCAAATGTCTGCCTGAACTCTTGGCAGAAATTGGCAGTGAGTGCGGGTCCCTGGGTAAGACAAGTCATTTTACATAGCTCTAAAGAGAGATGCACGAAACCCATTAACACAGGTATGAATGCCCCTAACAGAGCAGAGCTCTGTGTACCCCTCCTCACCCAAAGGCTTATTCCCTAGACATGGTGCCATCTTCTAAAATGACCCTTGAAGACAGGTAACTTCCTCAAAGAGTAAAGGAGCAATAAGAACCAAAGAGATGCCTTTTCTGGAATCTTCTCATTGACACCTTCTCCTCACAGTCAAAACATGTAGTAGTTTGAATATGCTTGGCTTAGGGAGTGGCACTCTTAGGAGGTGCATCCTTATTGGAGGAGACATAGCCTTGCTATAGAAAGTGTGCCACTGTGGAGGCAGGGCTTTGAGGTCTCATATATATGCTTAAGTCTAGCCAGTGTGATCCAGAGTCTTCTCCTGGAAGCCTTTGGATCAAGATGGAGAACTCTCAAATCCTCCCTCATCATGCCAGCCTGGATGCTGCGGTGCTCTTGCCTTGATGATAATGGACAGAACCTCTGAACCTATAAGTCAACCCCCAATTAAATGCTGTCCTTTTAAGAGTTGCCTTGGTCATGGTGTCTGTTCACAGCAATGGGAACCTAACTAAGACAACACAAACATCATTTATATATCACCCATACATACATCTCACTCCACCTTTCTCCCCCAACTCTCTGACACACACATACACACACACACACACACACACACACACACACACTGCTCTATGTGCTCATGCACATAAATACATACACATGCATTTACGTATGGAGGTATTTATTGTGTGTGTGTGCATGCATAAATTCAATCATTCATACACAGGCATAACATAGAAACATAGCTAGGGTAGAAGCCCTTCTCTTCTATCAGACCATTGTTAAAGTTTCCCTTTGCCATTTGAAAACCTTTCCCCCTAAGACTAGTCAGTCCTCAGGTCTTATCTTCTATACTTCCCCTAGATATATATCTACAAGTCTTTTTTTCTCTAACTTTTGAGAGTTTCTTTGAAAAAAAAAACCATGGAAATTGACAAAGTTGCAAAATTGACAAACATAAGTGATAAAAATTCAGAAATATGGAATCATAGTTCTTGCCCCTGACCAGGAATCGTACTGGCCTGCCTCCTGTTTGTTTCCTGGAGGACCAAAGAGCTTCTGTATGTGATCTTATTCCACCTCATCCACCTGTCACACATGCATTCCAACCTTATCCCCATCTCCTGTGGATTCTGGTTCCCCTAAGCTCTTACATCTCTGCTTACAGGTCTGGGTAGACAGACATTTACACCCATGGGAGTCTAAGAACAACCTGACTGGGCAGAAAGAATCTGGGGCATCAATGGACTAGCAAGGGAGAACCAAGCAACATGGGGCCCTTTCATGTGGTCACGGGTTTAGTCAACAAATGAGAGGCTTCCTTCCTTCAAATGGCAAATGGACCACATCAGTGGAGGGGAGTTTTTCACAGCAAAGTAACAGTCAGGCTTGCTAATTAAGCATGTGACAATGCCATCTTTTGAGTCTGGTAGAAACAGCGGAAGGCTTAGCAGACTAGAGGGGCCATGTTAGATAGTTGACTATTAACATCCAATGAGGAACAAAAGAGACAAGTCAGAATCTGCTGCCAACCTGTCTCAATCTGAGGTTACTGATGGTGTCTATCTTCAAGGCCCTGTAAGAAACTGGGAACAATGTATTGTCTAAACTCCAGTTCTGCAAAAGGCAATGTGGTTCTGTCGTTTAACCATACTAAAGAGCTTAGATCTTTATCTGCAAGATAGAGGGTGGATGCATCCCATAAGGGTACTTTAGAACATTGCTTAGCAGCAATTTTAGATGAACAATAAGCCCATAAAAAGCCACTCAGTGCATCAGAGAAAAGCATATGTAAAGCATATGAAGTTAACACTGCCTTTCACCATGTGACTGTGACTTTGAGGGGCAATGAGGACTCCTACAGACTACTGATGGAAAAGTGATTTGGTACAAACACTTTGGAAGAACAAATGGCAAAATGGCCAAAACACTGACATAAGACCCTGCAGTCCATATATTCTATGTGATTTCCCAAAAGAAACAGATTGTATGTCCATGCAGACTCAAACACCACTGTTCATGGCCCTATCAGACAGACAACTAGAAATGAGTCAAGTGAGCTGTTGACTGACATACAGAGAGGCCACGGCTCATGAGCAGGGTAAGCATTGCACACTGCTGAGCAGTAAAAAGGCACAGGACGTGCGGAGCCCATTCTGACAGGGTGAAGAAAATCTGGTGAAATAACACCCATTGCTTGATGCCTTGATGGAAAAGTCTAGGGAAGGCAGAACTTTGGTGGTTCAAGCTCATCACTGGTGTCCAGAGGCTGATGACAGGTGATCAGGAGAGAGGATCTCCTTCAAAGGGACTCTACAAAGTTTCAGAGTCACAGAAGCACCCTATGTCTTGGGTGTGTTGATGCTTGTATGAAATAATCAACCTCTATCACACTGTACCTATGATATGTGACACGCATAGAGTATGTGTGCTTCAAATCTCGCAACTTTGGTACACAAAAGTAATGACTCAATAAAGCTATAAAAAATGCCTCTGCCCATCCAACCTCTTTTAAACACCATCACAGTGGGATATTCCCTGGGGTTGCAAGTCACAGTTTCTCTCTTTCCAGAAGAACCAAACTGTGCAACAGTGAAGCCACTTTTTGGGACCTAGCTCAGGGAGCAGAAGCCAGATACAAGGAAGTTCATAAACACTGTTCTCAGGTTCCCTGGCCATCCACTTGGTTGACTGCAACCTTGAATAAGAGAGTGAATCCTGAATACTGAGATTCCCAAGATGACCTTGGATCCTGGGACTCCCATGGCAGGGAAAACAGGACCATCCATCCCACACACCCATTGAAAGTAAATAATAACTGTGTGAGTTGGTATCCAAAGAACCACGCATGTCTTCTTCTCCTATGTGCGTGGTAGATTATGAGCTAGCAAGCCCACCAGCTGGTCGTTTGTACTGCAGTTTCAGCGTCATTGGGTTGGTGTCTGTCTGAGTCTGAGCTGCTCTGCAAGCAGAGTCTGGAGTGTGCATCTGATGCAAGTGGTTTACTGGGAAAGGAATTCCAGAAAGCAAGGTGGGGACCTGAGACAGGAGACTGACTGATAAGAAAAGTCAGCAGACACTATAGCTGGGCTACAGTAGCACCTGGGCTGGACTTCAAGTGACCCTCTGAGGAATGGTGATGAACATAACTTAGAACTATGTTCATTCGTGGAATGGGTGCCTGAAATGGTCGCCTTGGGAAGAAAACAGGTGGCATATGGCTCGCAGTTTTGGAATGCCAGTCTATGGCCAGTTGGCCAATTGCTCTTGGGCTGCGGGGCATCAGCCTATCTCAGAGGAAGCACCTGGCAGAGCAACCACCTCACCTCACTGCAAAAGGGAAGAAAAGTGACATGGAAAATGAAAGGGAGTTGGGTCTCAGCAAACCCTTCAAGGGCATACTTACAATGATCAGAAGGCTCTGGGACCCGCGTTCAATTCCCAACACCCACATGGCAGCTCACAACTGTCTGTAATTCCAAAATCTGACACACTCACCCAGACATACATGAGGGCAAAACACCAATGCACTATTTAAAAAAAATGATTAAAGTTCTATTCCCCCATCCCTTCACAATGACACTGTGCTGGTTCTGGGATCCAGGCCTTTAACACAGGTCTTTAAGAATCATTCCATATCCAAACTGCAGCAATGCTCCCCCCGCAACCAAAAGTCAAGGAGCTTGGCATTTCCCACTGGCTCCTAACTCCCATTAATGATGGGTCTCTACTACTGGGCTGTGTGTGCCTAGAAAAGGGAACTATCTGGAATTTGGAAAAAGTCCTGAGGCTAAAGGGAGACAGCTAGGGCACTTACCTGAGCATGTTCAGAGCTTCTTACTAAAACCACACAGAAGCCAGGTGGGTGGAAATGTGGGCCATTTGTCAACATCAGGGCCCAGGGGAAGGCAGCTATCAGTGGCAATCTTTTTTACTAAAGATACCCAAACATGAGGCTCAAGAGATGATGGCTCAGTGGTTAAAAACACTAACTGTTCTTCCAGAGGACCCAAGTACAAGTCCCAGCACCCACATAGTGGATTGCAACCATCTATAACTCCTGTTCGTGGGAATTTGATGTCCTCTTCTGGCCTCTGGTGGCACCTGAACACATACACATAGATAAACACATACACATAGATAAATAATAAAATGCTACAGAACAAGGCAGTTCATCCTGAGATGCTTTCGAAGTCCTCTGAGCACCACTAGGAGGCAGTGAGATGGGTGGGAACACTTCCATGGGTTGCCAGTGGCCTGTGGGGGTTTGTTGTTGATTCAGCATATAGACTCCTCAACTCTAGGATAAAAGGAGGTATTGCCATATGCTTCTCAGCCTGAAGCTCAGACCAAGTCTTGTCCCTAACGAGCTAGCAAGCATACACAGCTCAATGACTTAACTTCAGCCTTGTCTAGGTCCTCCAGAGCCCACTTCCTGCCCCTGTGCCTTGCATCTGCAATGAAAGTCCCAGATCTAGGTGGAAGATAAGCTGCCTTCGGGACAATCTGCTACTTCACTCTTGCCCTGGAGTTGTTCACAACACACCAGCATATAATCAGAGCTCAGAGGATGACAAGACATTTGCTACAAGGCCTGAGGGGGAGTCTGTACTCTTTAAATTTTGAACAGGGAAGGCTTAGCCTATTTCTGCCATGTTTCAAAATATCAGCTGAATGTGCCCCAATGCTCAGGGGAGGTCGCTCCAGCTAGAGTTGGGAGTCAAGGCCTCACTCTTTGAGAAGCTTACATCTGGGAGTGCACTCCTGCCAACTGCTCCCAGCAGAGGAGATGCAAAACCCAGGCAAGTTCTGGAGGGGTGGCAGTCACAGGGCAAAAGAGAGATAGTTAAATAGGTTCCTAATAGTGAGACCCTTTTCTCAATAGTGATGCTTTGTCTCAAAACTTCCAGGACCTGACTGAGCACCTTGGCTAAGTGCCTGGCCAGCGTATCAGCATACTATTTATTAAAAAGCTTGCACTAATTTGAATAGCTCCAGAATGGCTGACACACAGGACCAAAGCTTTTGAGAGTCAAAGTGTAGAAGTAATGGGACAAATTGACTTTAAACCAGACAAGGGACACAAAGCATCTGTCACAGCAAGCTTACAAATCAGTAGCCATGGGGTAAACATGGGCCTCACTTGAGAAAGGGGCTGAGTTACTCTCCCAAATGTGAGTCCTTGTCTTTCTGGTTAGAATCATGGCATTCTATAACAAGGGCAAAGCTACAATAGGCTGGAAGCCCTCTCTTTCTGTCTCTCTCTGTGTGTCTGTCTTCCTGTCTCTGTCTCTTATCTGTGGATGTGAAAGAGGGAGGAAGGGAAGGGAAGGATGAAGGGAGGGAAGGAGAGAGAGAGAGTGACAGAGAGAGACAGAGAGAGACAGAGAGGTTTCCATCCTGAAGTCAGCATCACTGGAGTAGAGATGTGCTGGAGTAGCTGAGTAGAGGAGTGGAGTACATGTGCTGTAGAGAGATGAAAATATATGATTCATAGCTGTAGAGAGCGGGTAAAGGGGTGTGCACAGTAGACAGTGAGAAAGGTGTGGTGTGAGCAGCTGCCTTGAACTCCTGCTCGAGTGTGATGTTTCCTAGATGAACTCATGAGGCTGGTGTGTGAGTTTACGAAGAACAGAAGTACGCTACCAGTTAACACAGGTGGGGTGCTTGCGGCCTTTAGGACCACAGCAGCAGTAGCACTGAGAAGATTTTTACAATGGGAAGTTGTTCAAAGTTGATCAAATGGATTCCCTCATGAGTGTCTCCTCTCCAATAGTACTTTGATGACACGTGTTCTGCTGTGAGAAGTCTACAGACCTTCCTCATCGCGCAGCCTCACTTGCTTCCAATCTGTGTAGAGCTCCCTGCTAAATCAATACTCAGGAAATTCATTAGCATGTAACAGTAATATAAGAAAAGAAGAACTATGTCAGAAGTACGGCCCAAACTTCCTGAAGAGATTAGAAAAAATATGCACAAACTCAGCCTTTGGGAGGGAATAAAGAAAAATGATAAAGACCAGAAGTCTACATATAAAACAAAATTTAACAAATAATCTAACAAAAATTAACAGATAAAACAATAAAATGTAAGCTTGCTCTTTAAGAAGACTATGAGAAGCCCTCAGTTTGATCCCCAGGAACAATGGCAAAAATGAAAAAAATCATTGTTTTCATAATTCTAGAAACTAATAAATGCTTGTGACAACACTTTTGTGATATTTTAACTTACCCTCCTGCACTCCTCTCTTTGGTACTTTGTGGTAGTAATGGTTAATATCGGTTCTATTTGACAGGACCTAGAACACCCTAAGAGACAACTCTCCAGGGATGTCTGGGATTGTCCACATTAGGTTGAAGTGGGAAGATGGTTCTTAACTGTGGGTGCCACCTTGCTTTTGGACTGGGATCCTGAACTAAATGTAATGAAAAGGGTCGCCCAAGCACAGGCCTCATGGCTACCTGCTCCTTGACTGCAGGTATGGTATGGTGTGAGCAGCTGCCTTGAACTCCTGCTGCTGTGACATCCACCGCCCTCCACCGTCCATGTCCATCGTAAACAGCACTTCTACTGTGAGCTAAGAATAATCCCTCCCTCTCCAGGTTTTCTTCATGTCCAGAGCCGATTACATCAGTGAGAGAAGGAACTAATACAATGCTCTTTGAATTCAGCTGCCTAGCAGGCTGCAGACAGGGCGCAATGGGTGTGACGGTCCTTCAACTTCCAGCCTGAGGGCACTGTCACCCTCATATCTAACAGGTAGTTTCTTGGGGGGAATTCCCCAAGAGTTGTTGTGGTGTGAGCCAACCTGGGAGCTCACTTGAGGAAGGAGGAGTGAGCAGAATCCTGTGCCCCAGTTGTCTACCCATAGCAACCAGAGGCACTTGTTTGCCTGAGGTGGACTTGCCAGTTGGAGCTAAATAAGAGGCTATCCAAAAATGAATGAAGAAAACTCCACAGGACTAGATGTTTCTATTGGGATTTTGAAAAGTTCTGAGATACAATGTCCCCATATGTAGGCTGTCTCTATCCATAGGAATTGCCTAAGAAAGACAACCTGTTACCTCTGGCTTTGAGCTTTATGAAAATGTGTAGTAAGACTAAGCAGAATTCTGAATTACTGTTGTATTTAAGTTGTAGCCCAATCCAGAGTAAACTTTTAGCAAGGAGTAGACTTGCCTTAAATATTAATTCTCTATCTAGAGATCACTGTTTTTAAAATATCTTAAATTATACTTTAAAAAAGTCCTCAAGCCGGGCGGTGGTGGCTCATGCCTTTAATCCCAGCACTTGGGAGGCAGAGGCAGGCGGATTTCTGAGTTTGAGGCCAGCCTGGTCTACAGAGTGAGTTGCAGGATAGCCAGGGCTACACAGAGAAACCATGTCTCAAAAAAAAAAAAAAAAGAGTCCTCAAATCTTTAAATTGACCACCAATTAGCTGAGCAGAGATTTAAAAGGTCACATATGATGGGGGATTCGAACTTACCACATACAGGGGACATCTGATTTTAAAACACTTGACAACATGAGACTGAGGGCAACTTTTAAAAAGTTATTTCAAACATCATTCAAGCAAAGAAAAGCATTGAAAAAGGACCGTGGATACAGAGGATGATGGCGGAGCATCACAGCCAGCCGCTCAGATGTGTAAGCTTCGGGCATGTCTCATAGGGAGTGTCCCCTCAGAAAAGCCCTTCTGTGGCCCATGCTTTCACTGGTCATAATTCTATTTGTTCCACAGTTAAAGGAAGTTAAAATGATGAATAGTGGAGAATTGGCTTAAGAGTTTGGCTCTTTGTGTCAGGTTTGTATTGATTAGATAGAGTTATATTTTGTGTTAATTTTATTTTTCTCCTGTAGTTAGTTAGAATGGGGACCATGTGCTCACAACTCTGAGGATGTGTGTGTTTGTGTATGTGTGAATGTGTGAAATTTTTTCAATATTTTTATTTTCTATATTCTTTGTTTACATTCCAAATGATTTCCCCTTTCCCGGATTCCCCCCTCCCCATATGTCCCATAAACCTTCTTCTCTCCATCCCTTCTCCAATCACCTCCCTCCTTTTCCTCTGTCCTTATATTCCCCTCCAATGCTAGATCAATCCTTTCCAGGATCAGGACCCTCTCCATACTTCTTCATGGGAGTCATTTGTTATGCGATTTGTGCCTTGGGTATTCAGGGCTTCTGGGCCAATTAACATCCACTTATCAGAGACTGCAGTGAATGTGTGAAATTAAGTGATTATTTTTAAAGTCTATGCGCCATACACATCTGACTTGTATCCTCCTAGTTGGGGCTCTGTGCTGCCTATAGAATAACTACCTTTAACAAATGAGATACTCTGGTCATTATGCTTTACAAATTACTACATACGGCATAAACACTGCTGTGAGCAGGTGGAAACCGTCCGCCAATATGAACGTGGGGCCCTCTTAGTCTCTCCTGTAAGGAGCATTGTTTTGAGAATGGCAAGCTGAACAGATTGTTCCAACGAGGAACAAAGCCTGGGGAGGGAGGAATCTGATCAATATCTGATCTTTTCTTCCTTACAGCACGAGCAAGGCTTCGATGGTGTCACGTGCTTCAGCTAAGCCATGTGTGATGCTCTGAGACACACGTGAGTATTAGTCAAGCTTGCACAACAAGACACTCTGCAGTGAGAGCCCATTGACTGAGCAGGCAGAAGGAAACTGAAAGCTGTCACAAGAAAACAATGACCCAAACTGGAACCTGGCTGGTGCAAACGTGGCAGAGATGGGCTTGGCACGAGTATGTGTTTCACTATAGAATTTTGGTGCACTGTTGCATAGGCAGCCAGGTGCTGAGTTAATGATTGAATGATAAGACTTTGGACAAAAACAAAGGTTTAGAGTAAAAGGATTTTTTTTAACAAGTTTTCGAAATGCATTCATAAAGGCAGACCATGTGCTATCTTTTGAAACCTTAGAGAAACATTTTTTTTGAAATATAAAGTTCAATTTATTAAACATATGGGCAATCTCAAAATTATCCAGAATAGTAAAAGTAATTTGAAAATAATTAAAATTCAGGAAAACTTCAGGTGTGTATCCAAGTTCTGAGCAACTCTAATATGATGTAAAATGGCTGAGGAAATTTACAATGAACAGGTGTGTAAAGTAATTGAAGGGGAAAAGTTCAGACATTAATTAGCAAGAATTATGAATATCTTTGTTGGATTGTTTTTCTCTTAAATTGACATATTTAAGCATATGTATAAAGAAATATTTAAATTACAAATATAGACCCTAATTCTTACTCATGGAAAGTAAACTTTATAATGATTTATACTTTTGCCATTAATCACTGGATGAAATATAGAAGGGAAACAAAATGGGGGTCTAAAGCAAAAGAAAATACAATTTCAAGTAATTTTGAAAATTTATCCAGTAAGTCTTACAGTAGTGTTGAATTGTCCTTTATCAAAATCCAGCCAAATAAGGACACATATACTCAGAGATTATCTCTGCTTAGAACTACCAAAAGTCAGATCCTGATTCCTGTATGCTAAGGTTTTAAGTGTTGTAGAGAACTAAAAAGAAGGGAAAATTAATACAGTTAGAAAACAATATAGTGATTATACACTGAGGCTGTCATGTGACACCAGGAATGTGTCAGGAGTTGGGACAGGATGGTGGATTTACACGTTCACCGGGTAGACAATAGTAGTTTTATTTCCTTTTTAAAACTTCATAAAAATTATTTAAAGAAAGAAAAGATGCATAAGACTTTAGAATTACAGAGAAGCCCGCTGCTCTAGTTGATGGTATGGAGCAGAAAACTTTCAAGGTGGTGTGCTCAGTAGACCACTGTGCTGGGAGAAGTAAGTAGAGGTGTTGGTACCAGAGCCATGCAAAAAAGCCGAAAAGACTTTGGGAAGAGTATTTAGAGCAGAAAGAAACTAAAAAGAGCATCTCATAAAATCCTCAAAATGTTTGAGGGGCTGTAATCTGAGTATTTTTTTTAAATTTTCTATATTCTTTGTTTACATTCCAAATGATTTCCCCTTTCCCGGTTTCCCCCTCCCCATAAGTTCCATAAGCCCTCTTCCCTCTGCCCATTCCCAAATCAACCCCTTCCCACTTTTGTCCTGGTAATCCCCTACATTGCTGCATCAAGCCTTTCCAGGACCAGGGCCCTCTCCTTCCTTCTTCTTGGGAATGATTTGATATGTTAATTGTGTCTTGGGTATTCAGAGCTTCTGGGCTAATATCCACTTGTCAGTGACTGCATTCTGTGTGTGTTCTTTTGTGAATGGGTTACCTCACTTAGGATGATATTTTTAATTTCCAACTATTTGCCTAAGAATTTCATAAACTCATTGCTTTTAATTCTTGAGTAGTATTCCATTGTGTAAATATACCACATTTTCTGTATCCATTCCTCCATTGAGGGACATCTAGGTTCTTTCCAAGGACAGTGAAGAAAATCCCCTTTGAAACTGGAGATAGAAGATCTCTTCTGTACTCTGGCAAAAAGTTCATCCAGGACAGGCTGTCTCTACAGTAATGGAGGCAGGGGTCTATTGAACTATATGATCTAGCTGAGATTCCCAGAAAACACAGAGAATACTTCCTAATTTCTTCTTGCCTCATATTAAACAAGAGGTGGGGATTATTTAAGAATTCTGACTTCTGCAGACAACAAATGATCCTAACACTCAGGAAAAGGCACCTCCTTAAAATTTAAAATCCTGACACAGAGAACTACTGCATAAGATGACAGACGAGAAACTTCACCACTGAAACTCAGTAAAAGAGGATAGCAAAGATAATATGGTCTTATGTTCCTATGCTAAGGACAAGGTCTGTCAACCAATTTATTTAGCTAGAGGGAGATCTCTGCAGGAAGCAGGCGGTAAAGCTGAGATCGGAGCCCTGGTAGACAGCCTCCCCATGACAGCCTATGGCTTGAAGAAGAAAGCCACCCAGTTAGCACTGGTAGAAACGACATGGAAAGGATTGCTTTCCATCTATATCCGTTACGCAGGCCTAGGAAAGCTGCAGTGTGAGAGTCAGTAATTGTCAGAAAAAGACTTGTAATGTCCCTTTATCAGCAGGCCGGAACCCCAAGAACACTGAGGTTGCAGAGGTTTGCAGTTCCCACTCCGCCATACAGTACCATGAGAAACCTACTAGAAGCAGAGAGTTCTAAGAACTTTCCAGTACAAAGCGGCTATGCCAGCAATTCCTTCCACACGTATTTCTCTTGTATTTTCTACTATTTGATTTCTGCTCTGGTATAAGTGTCTCGTGGTGGGTTTGCTTTTGTCTGAACACGGTTCATTCAGGTTTTAGGGCTGTTGTTTGTATCTCTACCCAATTCACTATAAGGCATTCTTCCATACACTTCAGCCACACCCCACATGCTTTTCTTTTTTATTCCTATTTCTTCTGTCATTTGTATCCCCTCCACATGTTACCTCTTAATTACAACCTTCTGTGGACCCTAGCAATATTTTATGTTCTCCCCTCCTAGATACTTTACCTGCCTTGAGTTTTCTCAAAGCCAATATAACAGTCCTTATCTTTATGCATACTATCTGCCTCTCAGTCCTACTGTACAAAGGTGCATGCCAAACAACCCTCTGTTGTTTACACTACAATGGTTACTGAAGACAAAGGATCCATTGTTATCAACTGTCTAGTCCAAAAATTGCATGGTGGTTGCACTCCCAATTAATATCCTACCCAGCTTACAGCAGGCACTCAAGGCTCCTAATCTAAGCAAGTATTTTCAAACTACCACCAATGCTACCACATCCAAGCTCTACTTAAATATTGCAAATACTTCAATTGAAGGAATAATTTTAATTCAGTTGATAGGATAATATTAAAAATGAATCAAGTAAAGAAGTAATACCAGGTGTGTAAATCCCAATGCAGTAACATAAGAAACACATACAGGGGGACAAAGAGGAGGAGGAGGAAGAGGAGGAGGAGGAAGAGGAGGACGAGGAGGAGGAAGAAGAAGAAGAAGAAGAAGAAGAAGAAGAAGAAGAAGAAGAAGAAGAAGAAGAAGAAGAAGGAGAAGGAGAAGGAGAAGGAGAAGGAGAAGGAGAAGGAGAAGGAGAAGGAGAAGGAGAAGGAGAAGGAGAAGGAGAAGAAGAAGAAGAAGAAGAAGAAGAAGAAGAAGAAGAAGAAGAAGAAGAAGAAGAAGAAGAAGAAGAAGAAGAAGAAAACAAAAACAAGAAACCAATTCCTCCAATAACTTATTAATGCTACAACAATGACAACTAGTGAGAGTGAGTTAGATGAAATCCAAGATAATTCAAAATAATCACTGTATGTTCAAAGACACAAACAGCTGAATGAAATAAGAAATAGGAGGGATAATATGAACTAGGCAGTCAACAAAGACAGAAATGCTAAAGGCAAACCATTCTAAACTGTGAAAAGTAAAAGACGCAGTTAAATATACTCCATGCAGAGTCTAAGCAAGAGAGTGGATCAAGAAGGGAGCCAAGTTCCTGTGCTTGGAAGCAAGTCGGAGGAGCCTGGACAGTCTGATAAGGACAGAGATAAACTAACAAGTAGGTACCAGTGGGATTCAGGCACATCGCTCTCACAAGGCCAGAGTTATACATTATGTGGATAGAAGAAAGTATAGGAAACATGTTCAAAAGAATCATCACTGAAAATTTTCCAGAGTTGGGATACAACATGTCAATCCAGTGGGAGATATTTGGTATACCAAATTGTCAAAACCAAGAGAAGGAAAAAAAAACCTCCCTTGTCATATCACAATTAAAACATTAAATTTACAAACAGAGGAAGCATATTGGAACTAGCAAAAGAGAAACCCTGTGTCATAACAAAGGAGGGCCCATCACAACGGTCAGATTATTCAACTGAACATTAAAGTCCAGTGAGCTTGGAATGGCAAATAGCAAGTTCTGAAAGATAACAACTGTTAACCCAGAATACTACACCCAGCAAAGGTATCTGTCGTAGTTGAGGGAATTTAAAAAAAAAAAGTTTAATGATAAAAATAAACTAAAGGAAGTCATTAGTATTAAGCCAGCTCTCCAGAAGAATCTTGTGGGAGCTTTTATGACTGAAGAAAAAAAATAAATTTATCTATGAGGCCACAGAAAAGAATAAAGCTGTTAGAATAATACTAAGCAAGAAAAGAAGAGAGGAAGGAAGGAAAGAAGAAAGGAAGAAAGGAAGAAAAGGGGAAGAAAAGGATTTTGAGCAAAGATCAAATCCAGGCACTCTGCTGAAAAGATGAACTAAACAGGAAACCAGAAACTTGAAACTCTTTCCTAAAACGTCAGAAATGCCAAGGACAATGAATCAGAGACCCATCCTGATAAGAGGCTGACCAAAAATCAAGATAGAGTGGGGCTTATCTGGAAGGACTTTTGGTCGCAGTCTTCATCTAATGGAGTCAGTCTCGACGTTCACATATAAAATGTCTAAGAAATCCATACTGTCAGAAGCATCATCGGCTTAGACTGAAGGAGCGGAATATAACACTTTACCACAAGGCCTCTGCACTCTCACACTGCTGACGAACGGGACTAGGCTGAGAGACGTGCGTGATAGCACATGCGCACTTGCTTTCCTCGGAGTGGATGAGAATGATTCAGAGAATGAATCAGACGCCTAGATGGCGGTGCGGAGATCTACAGTACTCAACCAGCGACTGAGTAACCTCAAAACCAAAACAACTGCACAGGTGCTTGGACCAGTGAATGACTTGATTCCTTACCTCTTCTAGCTATCTCAACCTGACAGGTGCCTGTGCTGAGGAGGCAAAACTCTCCTCTGAACTTGGAGAAACTATACTCCGAGTACTAGCACTCTAGTGAATGTTCAAGGAAAAATGGAGAGGAGACCAGGAAACCAGGGATGAAACATATCTCTGCAGCGTGCTCCAGCTAGTGCTCCCCAATGACAAAATTGAGGTGTAAATGTGAGAAGTATGGATGTGACAGGGAAGGCAGATCATGACTTACAAAGGTAATTTTGCCATTGTTAGTTCAACGTGTCACAGAAATTGTAGGATTTACTCTAAAAGGAAATGAGAATCAGACAAGCCGTTCTGCTGGGAGAGTAAAGACTGTCCTTGGGAGCAGTCTTCTTTTCCCCATTGGGGCCGTTCTGGGGCATTCCTCACTGGACTTAAGAGGATAAAATTATGATTTAACAGTCCAGTCCCCAGAAGGGATTCTGGGATGATATACTGGACTAGCGGATGGGCACTTCCTGATGTGTGCATTTTGGAGCAGAGACTGTCTTCAGGGGAACACAGAGAGAGGTGAGTTGACTCTTAGAAACTTGTGTGTTCCTCAGCCAACTCAATGAGAAACTAAAGGAAGAAGCTAAAATCATTTTTTTCCAGGAAGGATTATGTGAGATTTTGTGGCCAAGAGGAGTGATTTTATCTGTGATTTCTTATAAAAGTCCCATACAGAAGTGAGGTAAGATTCAGAAAATACTGACTTAATCAGTTCCCCAGAGGCTGGGAGGGTACACTTAAAACTTGGAATCTCTGTCTTCTTTCCCTATATTTATTTGTTCAAGACCAGAAGCTTTTTAATTAACATAATGAATATTACAGTTATTGGTAAAATGAGTAGTAGTGAGAGGACTGGCTAGAAAATCAGCACGTATATTAGCACCTTCACATGAAGAATGGAAATATAATACAGGAAGAATATAATTCATGGTCTTCCCGCTCAACTCCTAGGTTCATGCTCTTGATCATATTACCTTAGCCCCTTAAGCAGCTGGAATTACAGGCATGCACCACGCTACTCCATAAAAATCTACTGCTGTGTCTAAAGAACTCGAATGGCCAGGAGCCGAGGCTCTGAAGAGTGGGTCTCAGACCTTCTTACTCCATTACCTCTTGTCCAGCCATTCTTTGAGGGTGCTGTCACCTGATCTAGCTAGACAGTTGAACCAAGGTTCAATAATCTTTACAAGTTCACTCAAGGCAGATACTGTCACATCCATGTTGGGCAAACCCCTCCATCCAGGACACCTACAAAGGCTCTAAGAACTTAAAAGGGGGTCTTTTCTAGACCAACATAGCAGTTTGTCCGTCTGTAAGTGTGCTTACTATTCTCCATCTGCACGTGCCTCTTGATTCAGCCTATCCCTGTTCTTGTATCGATTTCACCCAGAAGGCAGGTGGTAGGAATCAGAGGGGAGATCTGTTTATTATCTTCACTGGTTTCTAACTACTGGAGGCTTTTAGTCACTTCAGAGAAGACTGCAATGGTTGTAAAGTCCCCCTTTCCCTTATTTTTATCTGAGCACAGGAAATGAGGCTAGTGCGGCATGGTGGCCGTTCTCAGCTCTTCTGCTCAACTGTGCACATCACACTAGTGATCTGGGGCTCCTGGAAGATTCAGCACTGCCGCCTTGTCTGCTCTCCTCTGCTGGTGGCATGACTGGTGGCAGCACCGTTGGCTGATGTGACTGGGGGTTGGAAAGGTCCAGAAGGGCTGCAGGGAGGTGATTTACAGTGCTCTCCCACCACGGGAGGCCACTCTCTCTGACGTGCTAGTTCTTAAAACTTGTGTAAGAATATTTTGGAAGTTTCCAGAAATAACGGTGAGTGTTGAAAAACCCATGAGCCAGCTAAATACAAAGGGGACTCTTGTATGAGACTGTATTCATACCTAGTAATGTTCAGAGGAAAATGAAAGTAAGTTCTTGAAGAAACTTGCATTAGGAGATGTGGAAAGAAATTGCTTGCAGGAAGATCCCAAGGAACCTTCTTCTTTAAAACCATGAAGCCAGAATGCTGATGCACTTTCCTGGTAGGGACTAGAAAGGCTCTGATAGCCTTCTTCTGTAGCATATTGAGGGAGACAAATGTGTCTACTCCAATTCACCTTGGGAGAGGGACACAAAAGGACAGGAGAGGACTTGACTGGCCCTCAACCCCAAATGGTCCTTGAGATTGTGCACTAAGAACTTGTTTCTCATGAAGTGTGGGCCCACGAACACTGATGTGGTTGGTGAGTGACTGCAGCTTTCTCCTTGTGGGGAACAAGTCAGATGACTCACCCCAAGGGTCAGGCCTGAGAGACCGGGTTCAAGAGGACGTGTGATTACTCTAGAGAAAAAAAAAAAAAAAAAAAAAAAACACAAGCTTCTACCTCCACCTGTGATAAAGGGACTAGGCCACTACAGCCTCAACCAGTTCTGATGTTACCCCAGCTGTGCATGCCCATTTGGGAGCTGAACACTCTTATCTTAACACTCTTATTTTTAGACACTCAAGCCCAAAAGACATCATGGCAGCCTATGGCAGGGCAGCCACTGGGTACTGGGGTTCCATGCTGGGGAGTTGTCACTGGCAGATGCCAGGGGTCAGGCAGCTGTGTTAAAGAGATTGGAAAGGTCTACTCTACTCTCTAGCCCTAGACAATATGCACATACATGTGTTGTTCAATATTTTTGGATCAATGGGAAAAGAGCTGAACTCCTACACTGGATCAACCATGTCTTCAAGTGGGACAGCTACTTTTTTCCTGTGGAATTGTCTGCTAGTCACACAGATGGTTCTGGAACCCTCATAAACATGACACTCCTTTAAAGTACCTTGGAGATTTTAGTGTCAAGTATTATCAGGTGGTCAAAAAGGAGGGGATCTGTGCTGTGTTAGCCAAGGCTTCTTTATTGAATAATTTAAATCATTAACAAAGATAAATAAGAACAAAGAAGATAAGATAGTTCTTTAATACACATACATGACTTACAATGCACCTTTAAGGCAAAGAAGTAGAGTCAAGTGTTCCTACTACATCCAGAAATAAAAATGTACATGACAGTCACAACACAATCCACTTTTAGTTCTGGTCTGCATGAATGAACCTCTTCAGAAGGACACACTGACATCTGTCAGGTAGGGTGACAACAAAATGCACACATGTCCAACTTCTCCACAAAGGGGTTAGGTATCTTCTGTTCTTTTAAATGTGCTTAAACCTTACATATATAAAGATCACTTTTAGAAACACACCTCACCAGAATGGGGCAAGAAGATATGTACAGCACTTCTAATTTGAGAAAGTGTATACTTCAGGCTGCACAGAGATGAGGTGTGAAAACGGAACCCAGTATCACCCATCCACTTTCTTGTGTCACTGAAGGCACTTTGCCATTTGGAAAGGAAATTTCCATCTCAAAAAGGTCACAGAGGAGTTGATTGCAGCTCAGTGGTATAGCATGTGCTTAGTGTGTGCAAGGTCCTGGGGTCCATTCCAGCATGAAAAGAAAGAAGGAAGGGAAGAAAGAAGGAAGGAAGGAAGGAAGTAGGAAGGAAGGAAGGAATGGAGGGAGGGAGGAAAAGAGGGAGGACGGGAAGAAGGAAGGAATGGAGGAAAGGAAGGAGAGAGGAAGGAAGGAACAAAGGGAGAGAGGTTGACTGGCTCTTAGAGGAAAATCATAGTGAGGAAGATGGACTAAATTCTAACTTAAGCAAAAGAAATAAGTGAAGAAAATTTAAAGGCAAACACATAGTCGGAGCTCCGGAGATGCCGGACACAGAACTTCAGCCAGCGTGGCCCACAGGGAGGGCAGGGCTGAGCCTGCCCACCGCAGCCCACAGGCCCTGCCTTTCCTTATTTATACTTTTACAAATAAATTTTCCAAGTGAGCTGGCCTGGAGCCCAAACTAAACAAGAAAATGTATGCATGTTGCACTCCTTGCCCAGGCAGGGGAGTGACAGGGAGCAGTCAGAGGAGAAGGAATGAATTAAAGCGTAACCCTCATTTCCTTAGTATAAAATCCATATTTTGATTCCAAAACAAGAAAATTGACTATGCTAATTTCCATAACTATTCACGTGTTCTTCAAAACACTAAAGTGCACATGCCTATTTACATTTTAAAGAAACAAAATAAATTAATATCGGTTGGGCAAAAAGCCACCAAAAAAATAAACTCATGGGTCTCTCAACAAATATGTGTTACCTAATCTAACCTGTAAAGCTTTGCCCTGAGCTATCTTAGAGAAAAGTTTATTCCAATTATCTTTATGAAGCAGATGGAAGTGTGAGCTCTTTCCTCCATGTTCTTAAATAGCAACTGTTTTGGGCAGGTGTTGGTTTCTTCCAAATTCTGGACATGGACACCCTTCCTTCCTGGCTCTCTTCAGGCTATCTCTTTCTGAACAGTACACATGCTGTGTGCTTTGTTAGCTAAAGAAAGCAGCAGCTCCAAGCAGCTTCATTGGAACTAAGAGAAGCCTCCTGTCCACGAAGACGGTGGAAGAGAAAGCAGTACCCCGAATCCCGATGACCTCTTGGAAAAGTGGATGACAGGAACCACAGAATAGCCACAGAACTGGCATCTGCTTTGATTCCCCAGCTTTGCGAAGCCCCTTTCCCATCAGAGCTGTCATCTAACAACAGGGCTGACATCATAGACTCTTACTGGAGCAGCCTCACATAAGCGGAGTGAGGGGACAGGCAAGGCCAGACTGATGGGTGGTCTCCTGCACCACCGTAACTCAGCCTGTAATTGTCAACTTGGTGACTGGACTCACCTCAGCTTGTGCATAAAATGTTCTTGCTGGAGCAGGGTACCCACCTTCCTATCCAGATGTGCAAACTTAACTGCCCACTGGGAGACCCACTCTCAAAGCAGTCTCCTTTCTAAACCTCGAAAAACACAAACTAAAGCAATCACACCCACTAACTGTGGGGTATTGTGGAAATTCGGGTGGCCAAGAAATCATGCCTGTGTGTGACCTAAGCTGTCCTTTCCACATGTGGCAGGTCCAGGTGTATAGCAATGTGAGTTAGAATAAAAAAGTTGCACATCTTGCTGAAGACCTCTCCCTGCGACTCGGGGAGAGTCCATGCCCAGAACTGAAAATGCCCTTCTATGCAGGGTTTTCAACCAGACCCTTGTGTCCCATTTAGCATCTGAGCGTGTTGCCAGCCTGCTGTGGTCAAGGAGGACTAATGCCTGTGCTGGCTTGCACTTTTTTCTCCTTGCTCAGTGAACAGCATCCACTAAGCTTAGCACAGTAATAGAGCATTGGAGTCAGAGCTTCTTCACCTGTCCCAACTTGTGTTTGTGTTTGTGTGTGTATGTGTGTCTGTCTGTCTGTCTGTCTGTCTAGATCTTTTATTTGGAGGAGAAGGTGGAGGAAGAAAGAAGGAAGGAAGGAGAGAGAGGGAGAGAGAGAGAGAGAGAGAGAGAGAGAGAGAGAGAGAGAGAGAGAGAGAGAGAAGCATTTTAAGCTTAAAGGGGACATTAAAAACCAACATTGGATAAATGCATGGCCAAAAGAAAGGGACACGCATCTGTGTGGCCGCCTGAGAACACTGGCTGGAACAAGCAGAGTTTTACAGGTAGCACAACAGTGAAATGATACTCTCCTTCACTTAAGTGGTACCTACTTCCCCTTTACTTCAGAGGTGGGCATGAAAAGACAATGAGGAGGCATTGGCTATTGGTCGGCATGCTTTAGTCAAGGGCCTCAAGTTGGCCCCCAGTGACAGGGCCACTTGGTTATTCTTACCATTGCAATTGTCACATAAATTTATGGCTAAAACCCATTGTTTGCCTGAACTAGACTCAATGACCATCTGGAAACGAGAGCCTGAATGCCAGTGGAATTTCAGGGAACTTTGCAAAGTCTTGCCTTCATAGAGAAATGTTTTCCCTGTTTTGCTATCTGTAGCTCCAGGCCACCCTGTTCCCTAAACGGCACCCACAGTGGTGTTCATATTCCTTATTAAATATCTGGCAGCAAATGGCCCATGAGCTAAGAATAAGAAAATTGCAACCAATGTCAGGCATGGTAGTGTGTGCCTTTAATCCCAGCACTCTGGAGCGATATAAATGCATTTTCTATGAGTTTGAAGCCAGTCTGGTTTACATAGCAAGTTTCAGGTCAGCCAAGACTACCTAAGGACCTTGTCTCAAAAAAAAATGTTTGTAATCAGAAATCATTTTTGCCTTACTCTTATAACCATTGGCTCCTATGAGAATTCGCATAGTTTTGAACTTGTGTAGTGTTTCAGTTTATCCAAAGGCTGATTCTGGACATAAAGCATTCTATTTCTCCTGGATGCACAGACCCAGCTCCTACTGGTGACACCTAGGTCTCAAGGGAAGCTCTTATGGCTGTATTTTGAAGGTTGTCATTTTAAAGACTATCCACAAATACGTACCACCCCAAACCACTATGATTAATGGGGATAAGCTTGCACATTAGACCAGAGCCAGGGGCACTCTGTAAAGTGGTGGGGTATGAATCTGAACATGGAATCAGCTACTGGGTAGAAACTGTTGCACTTGAGAGAGAGTTCAGAACACATGGAGGAAGGTAACCTGTGTGATGGCTGAGCTTGCCTTAGAAGCCTTATGTTCCAACAAGCTAATAATCCATTGAACTCACCTCATTTCAAACCACAAAAATGCAAATCAAAGGGACCAAATCTTAGAATTTTCCTGGTGATATAATTGCCTCCCTTGGGAAACATGGTGCAAGGACTAGAAGTCGTCTTCTCTCCTACAATACATCCTCCAGATTTTGTGTCTCAAGCACCACTCTGGTAGTCCAAGAAACAGCATAACATACCCGCTGCCCCACTAACATCCCAAACTAAAAACAAACATTGAAACATAAGAAGCCAAGAAGGCAGAGAAACATCTTCCCCTCTGTACACTAAGTGGGATGTGGGCATCTGCCTGAGCCCCTAGGGAGCAGCCCTGGGTCACCCACTGAGCACAGCAAAGCCTCTCCAAGTTCAAGTTCAAGGCCTGCCCATGTATGGCTGCCAGTCATCCCAGGGGTCAAGGCACCAGAACTGCTGATTTTTCCAAAAGCCTTCTCAAAGCAGCAGCAACCGCAGCAGTTTTCCTGCAAAGCAAACAAAATACCAGTCTTGTTAATTCAGCAGGACTTTAAAATTGTAATTAGCTGGTTGTGCCCCTTAGGAAAACCACAGAGGACTTTTCATAATGTATGTGTGTATGTGTGTGAGACAGAAAGAGAGCGTTTGACAGATTCCATTGCACACCAGGGCTGGGTTTTTTTTTTTTAAGTCCCCGTGAGTATTTTAACATTATTTGCAATGCTGAAGGACAAGGCTCTCTTTGTTTCATCTGAGGCACAGCCACTCCTGTGCTCTTGTCATCAGTCCACAGTCAACTCCATTTCAGCATCAAAGTGAGCGTTTGTGCTAGGCAGGGAATTTGGTCACCTATCATATAGGAGTGGGGGTGGGTGCTCCACTGACCCTCCCACAGATGCCAGAAGCCACAGAAGCCAAATTCCCTTTATAAAGTGGCCCAAAATAATTGTGTAAAACCTACATACAAATCCCTACATGTTTAAAATCATCTCTTGGTGGCTGACAGTGCTGGCAATATAATGCCACATGAATAATCATACCCCGTTGTTTATGGAGCAGTAATGAGGAAAGAGTGGGTATATTCAGCACAGACACTGTTTTTCTCTGCAAATATTTTCTTTTTTTCTTTTTTTCTTTTTTCTTTTTTTCTTTTCTATATTCTATGTTTACATTCCAAATAATTTTCCCTTTCCTGGTTCCCCCCTCCCCATAAGTTCCCTAAGCCCTCTTCCCTCTGCCCACTCTCCTATCAACCCCCTCCTACTTCTCTGTCCTGGTGCTCCCCTACTATTTTCTATCTACACTTGAATGGATCCAAAGATAAAAGCCACACAAAAGAAGGAGTTGACTGTATGCCCATCTCTGATTGAGACTTGTACGCTGTTACTGCCCGGCCTGACCACTGAGCCACATCTCTAGTTTTATGCCTCATAGATGAGAAAAGACAAGGTTGGGTACAATAAACAGAAAGTCACCAGGCTTGTTTTAAAGGTATTTTATGGGTGCATCAAGAAATCTCTAATGGATCGAAAGAGACTTGCGTGTCTCAATTTACATCATAAACTGTGCCTTGTTCATAGGACTTACATCTCTTTTCCATAAGAATAATCTTTAACCACTAGGTTTTTAAAATAAATATTTAATTTAAATATTAGTTTCACATATAAGAGCTTGCCAGAAACTTCATTCATTTTCTCAAGTGGTTTTGCTCAGTGGTAATAGCTACCTACCTACCTACACACACACATACACACACACACACACACACACACACACACACACACACACACCTTCTGTTTTATTTTGTATGGTGCAGAGAATTGAACTTAAGGCTTTGCACATTCTAGGTAAGCACTGCGGCCTCTGCTCTCTTATAGTTTTACATTTTGAGACAAGTTTTAATAAGATGCCTGGCCTGACCTTGAACTTACTCTGTAGACTAAGCTGGTCTGGAGTTTGCCCTCTGAGTTAATACTTTAATTTTTAATTTAAAAATAGGGGTTCCATAATAGATTCCATGCCCATCAAGCTTGAGGCTGGGTTCTACCCCTAGAGCTGAGAGTAAAGAGAAAGTAATTGACTAATGAAGCACGGAGATTGTGTAGATTGGCAGATCTGAAACCATTCTGCTTGGCCTACATGGAGACTCACACAGGCCAAGGGAGACTGAAGGAATCCAGGAAAGGGAGGCAGACATCCCACAAGACCATCAGGAGGCAAGTCTGCCCGGTCTCAGTAATTCCAGCAGAGTGTACCCAGCTGTATGGTGTGACCAGCTCAGTGCTTCCGCTGCTGTCTCCGCATGGGCTGCACTGTCTTCCATCACACTGGGTTCAAAGTGACAGCTTTGGCATGGAAGGATTTTACCTCCTCCCACCACCATTTCCTCTTCATTCTTTCCCCACAGACCCTGGCGACAGGCCCGCTTTGGAATGCAACCTCCTGTCACCCAGTATGTTCATTCCCACCAGGCCTCAAAAGTGACTCCAGGACTCTCTGTGGGAAGGTGGTTTGTGGCAAACCCAGGGGGTTTGTGGTGACCGGGGACAAAGCCGATTCTAAAGGAAAGGCCGGGGGAGAGTGGAGACAGGGACTAGCACTGCCTGGATGCTCTGGGGCCCTGACTGTTCGCAGATCCTAGGACAGGCCCTGGCTGAAGGTTGTCACTTAGGTCTGGGGCTCCTGTGGGCCTTAAAGTGATATATACCATCCTCTGCTTCCTCTCACTTATTGCACTACAATTTTGACAAATAAGAATGTCTTGTACATATAAGTCCCAAACATTCTTGACTGTTCATAGATTCTTACATAAATGACAGACACTTAAATAACTCTGACAACAGAAGGCTATGTGTTTTCCAAACCCTCGTTTGAGCCTTTGACTATGATGTACTGATTTATTCCCTCCCCATCATATTCTTCAAAAAATTCAAGGCCACTTAAAAGAATATATCCTGGCAGACAGACAGGCAGAAACCCTGGGCCCAGAAAAATACAGATCAGAATGAAAGATTAAGACCAGTTAGAGCTGGAGCTCAGTGTTAGAACACTTGCTTAGCATACATGTAGCTCTAGATTTGTCTCAGGCACCACAATATGAGAAAGAGAGAAAGGAGAAAGGAAAGAGAGACAGAGACAGAGAGACAGAGAGACAGAGAGACAGAGAGACAGAGACAGAGAGAGGGAAAGAGAGGGAGAGACAGAGAGAGACAGAGAGACAGAGAGAGGGAGAGAGGCAGAGAGAAAGACAGAAAGACAGACAGAGACAGAGACAGAGACAGAGACAGAGACAGAGACAGACAGACACACACATACACATACACACACACACACAGAGAGAGAGAGAGAGAGAGAGAGAGAGAGAGAGAGAGAGAGAGAGAGAGACTGTCCACTGCAAAAATATAGCTCTGTACAGTTGCTAAACTTAAGCTACAAGAATGACCATAGACTTTCTAAGATTAGGGCAGTAGCTTCTCTCAGACACTAAATTTGGGGGTTTTAAAGTCACTTTTGTTTGGTGTCCTGTTGTTTTAAGTCTTTTCTAAAATTTGCCTTGAATTTGCTATTAGTATAAAAGAAAGCATACATAAAGCCATCCCTTAATAATTCAACCCAACTGTGTTGATGTGTACAGTAATGATGTGTTTAGTGATGTGTGTGCAGTGATAATGTGTTTAGTAATGTGTGTGCAGTGATAATGTGTGCAGTGATGTGTGGGCAGTGAAGATATGAGAGCAGTGAAGGTGTACAGTAATGATGTGTGCAGTGACCATGTGTGCAGTGATGTGTGTGCAGTGATAATGTGTGCAGTGATGATGTGGGCAGTGAGTGATGATGTAGGCAGTGAGTGCAGTGATGATATGTTCAGTGATGTTGTGTGCAGTGATGTTGTGTGCAGTGATGATGTATGCAGTAATGTGTGGGCAGTGATGATGTGGGCAGTGAATGATAATGTGTGCAGTGATGATGTGTGCAGTGATGATGTGTGCAGTGATATGTGTGCAGTGATTTGTGTCCAGTGATCATATGTGTAGTGATGTATGTGCAGTGATGATGTGGACAGTGATGATGTGGGCAGTGATGATGTGGGAAGTGCTATGTGTGCAGTGATGTGTATGCAGTGTTGATGTGTGCAGTGATGATGTGAGCAGTGATGATCTGTGCAGTGATCATGTGGGCAGTGATCATGTGTGCAGTGATCATGTGGGCAGTGGTCTGTGTACAGTGATGACATGTACAGTGATGTGTGTGCAGTGATGATGTGAGCAGTGATAATGTGGGTAGTGATGATGTGTGCAGTGATGATGTGTGCAGTGATGATGTATGCAGTGATGATGTGTGCAGTGATGATGTATGCAGTGATGATGTGTGCAGTGATGATGTATGCAGTGATGATGTGGGCAGTGACGATGTGTGCAGTGATGATGTGTGCAGTGATGATGTATGCAGTGATGATGTGTGCAGTGATGATGTATGCAGTGATGATGTGGGCAGTGATGATGTATGCAGTGATGATGTGTGCAGTGATGATGTATGCAGTGATGATGTGGGCAGTGATATGGACAGTGATGATGTGGACAGTGATGATGTATGCAGTGATGTGTGTGTAGTGATGATGTGTGCAGTGATGATGTGTGCAGTGATGATGTGTGCAGTGATGATGTGTGCAGTGATGATGTATGCAGTGATGATGTGTGCAGTGATGGTGTGTGCAGTGACGATGTGTCGATGTGTGCAGTGATGATGTGTGCAGTGATGATGTATGCAGTGATGATGTATGCAGTGATATGGACAGTGATGATGTGGACAGTGATGATATATGCAGTGATGTGTGTGTAGTGATGATGTGTGCAGTGATGATGTGTGCAGTGATGATGTGGGCAGTGATGATGTATGTAGTTTCTTGGGGTCAGAGCGCAAAGCCAGGGTGAGAGGCAGCTGCTATTTGGGGGAATGTAGCCTTTAACTTCTGAAACAACACGGTATCTCATGCCACTGTTTTCAGGTTAAGGGTGCATAGCTTCAGGCTTTGTTCCCCCAAGCATCACTCACTGCCTCTGACATTACACAACTCCAAGTAAGGGTGACCTGAGATAATTTCTGTGCCAAGAATCTGGATCCCACTCTGCTAGGAAGTCTCAGGGCTCTGCCTGTGTTATCTCAGAGGGGTCACTCTGCAAGCTGTGGCACAGAGCTATCTACAATCCACACAATAGGGGACTGCACTTCCTCCACTGGGACATGGTAAAGCTGGAGTGAAGAAAGCACAATAACCTGATTGGAGCCCGCCAGCTCAGACACTCCCTGTTTCCCTCAATGTCGGCACAAAAAGAAATACCCAATAACTCCATTCATGTAAGCAATCTACAGACATCACTCAGCAAACAGTTTCAAGACCAGAAAATCACATTGGAACCAAATTTTTCTTGGGGTGTAATCTCAGTTATCCCCCCCCCAAAATGTGATTTTACTTGTTCCCATAGGAAGAGATGGGGGAGACTTAAGACCAACCTTTTGAATAGGCTCCTTCCATGAGTTATTTGGTCGTGAGGTTCGGAACACCAGAGTTGCAATTCTTCTAAGGAAATGAAGAGATTTTGGGAAGAAGGATTAGAACAGTTTCATCAGTTTCTGACTTATAGTAGGAGGGCATGAGAAGGACTGAAGAGTTTCTACTGGGTTCATGGTGCTCTCCCATGACACCCAAGAGGATAAAATTCCTAGCAGCCTTCTGTTGGGAGCACCTGTCTTCATCTACAGCAACATCCCAATATCACCTCCCTTCCTTCCACTGAAGACAGCATCCACCTACCTACTCCCTCATTGCATTTAGTTTGAAAATGTATGTTTGCTCAAAGTCCACTTTGACAAAGCAAAAGAACCAGTATTCATGTCACCGGGGCATGAAGCTAAAGAGCACAACTACTTTCGGGTGAGATCGGGGTAGTAGATGAAAGGATGTTAAGAGGCATTGGAAGATTTAAGACGACAGACAAGGCCTCAGATGGAGACTCTACAGTCATGGTAAAGAAGGTGATACTGACCATTAGCCTTAGTCAACAGGATACAAGGTGTTAAGGAGTGACAGAGACAAGACTGGCATGTAGGGTGTATTAGTGCAGCTGTGGCTGCTGGTGTGTTGTCTTGGTACAGACATTGGGAGATGTGTGAAAACTTTCTGATTGCAGATTGTTCTGATGCAGTTTGGATCATAGCTGCCCATCCCGCAGGCCCATATGCTAAATAAAGGCTTAGCCCCCAGCCTGCGGTGTATTACTAGGAGGTGGTGGACTCTCTAAAAGGCACTGGGAGCATGGCCTTGAGGGGATAGTAGCTTGTTCTTTCTGTATTTCTCTTCCTGGCCACAAAGTGAACTCTCTGCGGAGCAAGAGTTCTTATCGCCACAGGTCTGATAGTAATGAGATTATAGTTGTGATGCAAAATCCTAAAAATAAAAAAGAACTTATCACAAGAACTTTATCATCTCCTATATTTGTTAAAGTGCTGGAAAGATGACTAATACAGAAGTTGGAAATGAGGAAATCCTTTGGTGGAGTATGAGTGACCTATGGTATTTTACATACTAGGGGAAGAACAGGATCTGTTAGCAGATCTGAGAACAGGAAGAAAGGAAGAAAAAAGATTAGTTCTAGGAGAAAGGAAGTCACATTATCCTTAGGTACATTTCTTTCTTCTGGCTCCAGAGCACCAAGGAATTTTGTAGGAGGTGGCTGGTGAGTTCTGATAGGGAGGGGGCTGTTTCTGATGGGGGATGTATGGCATATTGTTGGGGACATAAGACAGAGCAGAATTACTGTGTGTCATTGAAGCCTAAGCCAGAGGCAGAGAATTCCAGCCCTCAATTTCTGAGAGAAAAACATGCTTCTTAAACGAAGACAGCATGTTCAAATGATCAAAAGCTAACTGAGAGTTTTTGACCATAAAACAATTAAAAAGGATAGCAAGAAAACACAAACTACTATAAAATAAATGGTTAAAATGGTAGTTTGGATCAGAATTAAAATTGTATTTTAATACAATTGTAAATTGTTATTTTAGAACCAGATTATTTTAAAAGTAAATCTGTGAAAATTTAGTCTCAATACAGGTTTAGTATTCCTAATCCAAAACTCTGAAATTTGAAATGCTTCAAAATCTAAAACTTTTTGAGTACCAACAACATAACTCATAAGTTGAAAATCCCACATCTGACCTCAAATGCTGTGCAATGATCAAAATGCAGATGTGCTGAAAACACTGAACACTCTTTCCTGAAGATATATTCATAAGGTGTGTATGAGACAAGATGATTCCATTCCAAGATGGAATCCCTTTCTTAAGATATCATATATATATGCAAATATTCCAAAATCTGAAGAGATCCAAGATCTGAAACTCTTCTGGCCTTAAGCATTGTAGACAAGGGATGTTCAACCTGTATTTCTTTAAAAAATAAAATGTACTGGTTGGATATCAGAACCCAGGAACACTAAATGTATATAGAATTGAAAACATGTCCAAGTCCTTACCCACCCATCAGAAGAGTGCGGAAGCTCTGCCAAGACTTCTACACTTCCTTGCCCCTCCTTAGTGTACTTGACAACAGAATAGGGGTGGTAATAATGCCAGGGTTATTAGGTTAGTATGAGGGTTACATGTGCTCATCTTTGTAAAGCAGTTAGATTCAGTGCCGTGTTAGTATAACTTTAATAACTAGACAGATGCACAGACATTTGAAAAATTATTTTCTTGTAACATCTATTTGCCTCAGGTATCACCAGCTGGGAGGCATAACACAAAGGTGATTTTTTTAGTTGTAGTCCCATGATTTAAAATATTTCTAAGCATTTTTTAGCCTGTATAATGTCATTAATTCCTTGCTGTGGTTTCTATATTGTCCTGACATGTCAACATGTATTTAGACTCCTGGCTAAAAATACATTGGTGGAAAATGGGCTCAAAATAGATTGGTTGCCCTAATAAGCAGTTTATGCAGTCTGGGTGAGGTACTGGCTAGGTAATGAGTTTATTTTTATTTGGCATCAGTACCAATTATCAAGGAAAGGTATATTCAGACACAAATAAAACTCAGTACTGATGCTCAATTTAGATGTAGATTTAATTTCAATAAAATTTGGCTGTGGAAAAAGTGAGAACCTGACACACAGTCATTCCAAGGTTTGCTGGTCTGAGAGAACTTCCTTTCCAAACCCCAGGCAGTGTGGACAATGAGGAGGAGAGCAGGAGGAGATGGAAGTGTAGAGCGTATGTACTATCCAGGCATGGCACCAGCCATCCAACTGATGGACACATTAGAGACATTCTTACAAGTCTGAAGCCGGAAGGCGGAGCTGCATACAGCCTCCATGCTCCTCTGTCCCAGTTAGACAGCCTGATGTTGAGGAAAGTTACTCAATGCAGTGAATCTGCTTTTGGGTTATCTCTACGATCTATGGTTATTTAGAAGAGAAAAGCATATGAGGCAGAGAAGTCCAGTTAAGAGTCAACTGAGGCAATCTAGGTGTCCCAGGCTAGGCATAAAGAGAGCCAGAGAGATTCCCAATGCATTTAGAACATGCAAGGTACAGACATGAAATGGAGGACTGAGGGAGGAGAGAAACAGGAAATGCTCATGAGCTGTTGTGCCTCACAATGGATGTTTTTTGCTGGAAGGATGGTTGAAAGTGAGAAGATGGAGCAGAGTTGGCTTTGGGATGAGAAGCCCCAAGTGGAAAACATTTAGGATAAAACCAGACATATAATTCTGAAGTTTAGATTCTGTCCTAAAGGGACAAATGAGGGAGTCAGAACACAAAGACTAAGGTGATGGGAACAGATTAGCATAGTGTGCTCAATTACCCTCAAAAATACTTCAGTCTTTAGTCTCCAATAAAAATCTCTTTCACATATATTCAAACATATGCTCATACCAAGCTTAGTATTACAACTAAGATCTGGTGCCCAGAGGAGAAGAAAGTTCACAAGATAAATAAAGAATTTAGAATTGTGAAAATGTTTAGGGAGAGAGTTCTCCTAAATGTACTTTAGCATATCTTCTCCAAACTGTGTTTATATAGCCCAAGCCATACATCTGTAGACAAGTGTGAGTTTGTGGTACAATATATTTTACAACAGATACAGTGATTTCATAATGCTAAAGGTGATCTATGAAACATATGTAAAAAGATAACATTAATATCTAAATAAAAATACTCCAAGCAATACATTTCTAGCATGTGATCTGAAGCTGTGAGCAAAGACAGTAGGAGGAATCTCATTTAAGCCTGAGTTGACTGTCACATCTGATGAGACAAGCAAGTGCGAAGCGAAGAGAAACAGGAAACATGGTCACCTGTGCACTCAGCCTGGAGTGGAGCTTGTGGTCTGACAACCAGGGGTGCTTGAGAGCTTCGCTGGCACTTAGTCTCCAACTAAAGGGGAATTCAGAAGCACGTTAGAGGAGCACACGAACGACGCCTGAATCAGCAATCTGGCTCTACTCACGGGTCTCGGTATAGTGGCTAACCCACATTCAAACTTGTCTTCTGGAATCGTGTGGTATGAAATTGTCCAGAGGTGACCATCAGCTCTAACTACACTAACAACACTGTTAATATAGGCAGGAAAATAATCAAATTCTTATTAATAATTGAGTGTTTTTTCAAATATAAGCAATTATTCTATGAGATGACATCTGAGCTTCATAAATTTAATTCTTAAGAGACTATTGAAAAGCAAATATACACTTCTTATTTATAAGAATAAAATGCTACAGTAATTCTCAATGAATACAAAAACAATTTAGGTGGTAAGTCATTTGAATATGTCTGCTAACTTTTGAATAAAGGAGTTTTGAAGAGTTTAGAAGAGGAAGCATTACCATAATGATAGAACATATTAGAATACTTTATAAAGAAACTATATTCTTTTGGAGATGAAAAAAGGTTTACAAAATTTGAAAAAAAAATATAACACGAAGAGTAATAAAAGTCATATTACATCCTAACTCTGAAACTTATAAACTTACTTGGTTGCTGATAAATACCACATTAAAATAACATTTCAAATTAAAAACAAATTGCATCAATATGAAATATGCTTCTGCAAAAACATCAAATAGTTCTAAGCAGTCACGAAGCTTCAATGTGGAGGATTGTTTTAATACAATTGCTTTATTAAATGCCAAATATTGAAGTGTAAGTCTTCACTTGCAATGAAGTTATTGAGAACAATCGCCGTTATAGGATCCTGAACATGCAGAAATTATTAAAAACTCCTCAGCCCCATCAACCCCACATGGTTCTACTTAGTGTCCTAAGGTTTTGCTGTTGGGTCCCTTGACCACTCCACAGGGATGGTGTTGAAAGATGATTATTCCTACATTCTAATGAAAAATGTTTAAGATCTATTAAAAAGTTATTAAGATTGTATTTGTAACTGACTTCTAATAATATTTCAGGTTCATTTTTGCACCCCAGATATTTATTTGATGACAGTGATATTTGGCCTGAACTTCAACCAAGTGTTGACTTGAGAGCTAAGTCAGTTGTTCATCTGTTATCTGATATTTCTTGGATACTTGAGAGACCCAGATTGTAGGAGTGGGCAGGACTCAGATGCCCGAAAACTTCACTCAGAGTCCAGAAAACTTACTTCTGGATCTGCTCTGCACTAGCCATTTGATTCCACAGCTCTCAGCCTCTTTCTTTACATGAAACTATGATGATTATCTCCATATATAACAGGAGTAAGCAGAAGTTAAAAATACATCACACACACAGTTCACAGCACATGCAGAGTTTTTCATCCTCCAAGGTTCAAACAAGTTGACATCTTTCCATCTCTATATTGTCTAGGATCCATAAAAGTAAAACAGTAACAACCTTGGCTATTATTGGGCCTAGAGGTCAAGGAAAAAGAAATTAAGTTTCTAAATTGTTTTTCCTCCCAGACGTCATTCGTTAGAGTAGTGGTTCTTAACCTATGGGTCATTACCCCTTCGGTAAACTTCTATCTCCCAAAATATTTACATTATGATTCAAAACAGTAGCAAAAGGACAGTAATGAAGTAGCAATAAAAATAATTTTATGGTTGTGGTCGCCACAACATGAGAAACTGTATTAAAGCGTTGGGGTCACCACAAAATGAGCAACCATATTAAAGGGTTGCAGCCTTAAGAATGGTAAGAGACACCACTGTCGAGGCTCAGACCTGGCCCCATTCTTCTGTGAACTGCTTTGTATTATTTCTTCCTAAAAGACACAACTTGCCAGACTGGTGGTATCTACCATTAACCTCAGCACCTGTAAGACAGAGGCAGGCAGATTTCTATGAGATTGAGACCAGCTTGCTCTACAGACTTGAGTTCCATACCACCCTTAACATATTTCCCAGGGACAGATGGCCAGTTAAGTACTTACATGAAAAAATGTCCCTCCTGGCATCATAACCCACTATCCACACTACTACCCTCCCTTACACCCTCCTCCCTCTTCCCTCACAATCTTGTTTATTAATGGGCCCAAATGCTGCAGAGAGAATCACGCAACTGTTATTGGCTCTGAAGACATTAAGTGTGATCTACTGTCATATAATTTAGGTATAAAGCCATCTAAGGTGGCTTAGTCCATGTCCATCCCACTCTGTGACACTAAAAATCACACTTGTTCATCTGCTCAAATTTGAATTAATGTGTTTTTAGCATGAAAGAAAAACCTAAGGCTGTATGACAGCCTAGAGTGTGAGCTTGAAGGAAGATCAACTTAAGTTTAGTGTCGTTCCTCTCAGTTCCTAGCAATGTGACCATAGGCTAACTACATACCACCTCATCATAAAGTAGTCACAACAGACACTTCTCCCTCTGGGAGTTAAGGGCTATGATTAAAAGAAATAATGTCTGAAAGGCATATGACACTGTCTGGCCAATAAATGTTTATAGACATGGATGGACTGAGGGCAGGTCACCTGAGGCTGACCAGAAGGCTTGATTGCGGGAACTCCATTGCAAAAATCAGAAGGAGACAAGGTTTGCAGCCCCATCCAGCCTCATGACTGAAACAGTCCTGGGCTTGAGTAGATTGGGTCAAGGGGTCAAGTCTCACTGAGCTCAGAGCCTGCACATGCATTGTAGATGTCACTGAGGGAATGGAATTCACTAACTCCACAGTGCACCCTGCACCAAACTATTGCTTCTCCCACAACATGAGATAGACTTGCTTCACCTCTTCTCCTTAATCAGGAGCTTGGAGATGAACTCCTTGGCCTCCTCCGAGATATCCTGAAATTCTTCATCTTCTAAATCCCATCGACAGGCCAGGATGTTGGTCAGCGTCTCAGCATCATTATCGCCCAGAAAGGGGGACAAGCCACTGAGTCTACAAGGCACAGGGTTCAGGGTGAGTAAGTTTTTGGACAGTCATGAATCCTTTATAGATAGGATGCTTTCTAGTTTGAGTATTTAAAAATAAAAGCAGGAATATAGCAATAAACTGCAAGTATATAGCCCATCCCTGCAGCTGGGACCCTGCCTATGTGTCCCATCCCAACCCCCAGTCCAGCAACTACAGCAAGGAAAGTTGCAGTTATATTTGAATAAGTCTCAAAGAATAAAATGAAATTTCTTTTCAAGTATTTTACAGCTGACAAGACAAGGTGCTGTTGCATACCCAGAAAGCAAACCCCAGAATGTTATTGCTGAGATGCAATAATCAGAGCAGTGTGTACTGATCCAAACACGTCAACACCTAGGGCTTTTTAAAACTCATGTTTAGGGCTCTTGGTGGTATCCTGGGACTCAAGGTAACCCATGGAGATGGCAAACATCTTTTTCTCCCCCTAGATACAATGGGGAAAGGAATTCACTCCTTTCAATATTAAGATTCAACAGAACCTAAGCAACAGGAGACAGCACAGTGTTATTCTAGAAGACCTAGGTCAAAGCTTTCATTCTAGTGAAACCTCCTAGACCATTCACTGATTAAGGACGAGTATGTGAGAGACTGCGAAGTTGCTTACAGCATGTATGTGATGACACCCACACTCCACATATCCGTAGGAAAGGAAACGAAATCATAGTTCACAACTTCAGGGGCAAGAAATTCTGGGGTTCCAAAGTTCACCTTCAGCTTCTCTCTGGGCTTGTATCTGAAATTGAGGGGACCAAGATGAGAGCTGAGCATGTCAATCAAAAATCAAAACTAATGAACATTGAAAACAGGCACTATTTATAAGATAAAATTAACTTCAGTTATACAGCAAACTAAAAAATAGACTTTTGCCAGAAATTGCATAATGTCAAAAACCAACAAAACATTCTGGGGGTGTTCAAAAGTAAAAATAAGTCCTATAAAACCTTAATGTTCTAAAACAGCTGTGAGACATCTACTCTGAATAGTTGGAACACCTAAATACAGGCTATGACAGATGCCCTGATTCGGTCCCTCACATGCATTGTCCAGCATAACCCTTTCCAAACTGACAAGATGCTGCCACCACTCATGGTATCTGCTTTCTGCTGAATGACACACTGAGCTGGTAACACACCCATGTAAATCTCTTTGTTCCAGTAAGAAACCAGACCCCTCTATAGTCTTTTTAAAATATTAACATTTTAAAGTCTTCTCATGGAACAAATACAAACATTTAGATAAACACAAATTCTGAATTAATAAGCTTAATAAACTTCACTGGACTAGGTTTTCATTTCTCATTTTTTTTATTAGATGTGTCGTATATATTTCTCAGCACTCAAATCTCAGATCTAACAGGATTAGAGTAAACGCGATTTTCATTAAGTTAATTCTAAATGAAGGCATGGGATCTATCAGCTATGTCTTTGCAAAGATGAGCATGTGTCCCATCTCCTGCTTCTATCCCTGAACTTACATCCAAACAGACATACCTTCTGGCCAATCCAAAATCAATAATTTTTATTTGCTTAGCATCCCGATTCACACACAGGATGTTCTCAGGCTGCCAGGAGAAAGAGACACATTAGCAATGAAAACAACCATCTTTCACTCAAATTGTCCTTGAACCACAACTAAAAATACAAGATGCTCAGGAAAAACATATCAGGCCTTTCACTCGAGGGCTGGTTTGTCTGTGTGGGTATTTTCTCCTTTAATTATGTGGTGGATGAGGTTGTGGGTAGCCTGCCAACCTTGCATTACCCTGCCTGTCCCTCTTCTTGGTTTTACAGATTGCCATAATGTATGAGTTCAGGCAGGGGCCTTCTTGAGGAGAGAAGGAGAAGGAGGTTGCTCTAACACTTTCCAAACAAACTGGTGTAGGCCAGTTCAGAACTGACAGACCCCCTCCTCCCGTTAAAGTATTAAGTATATTTCCTTCTTGAAGCAATATTTCCCTCAAGATTTACGAGTTCCAAGAGAAATGGCCTGATTCAGTTAAACCACCACATTGAATGCGCAATATAATGCGACCAGTTTTGACCTCTGGATGTTTCCCTAGTGCTTTGTCTATGGGAACGTTGCATGCTAAAGGAAGGCTTTTGTCTCCTGTTCATTCTTCATCCTCCAAAATTCCAAGGTTTTGCTGAGCTCTGTCTCAGTGCTTAAAGTCCTTGACTAAGTGTTCCCTTGGAGTTAGATGCTAGTAAAACTTGGCCCTGCTAACCTGACAGGCTTAGAGGAGGGGAAGAAAATCAAGCACTACTACTTAGTGCCCCTGGAATGTCCTGCAGATGTAGCTATATTTATTGGGATAGAAAACTTTAAGTCTGGGAAAAATAAGTAATTTTATTTAAAGCCAAGGTCATCCATAAAATAAGAAATAGCATTCTCAAAGAAGAGCCAAGAACTCTTAAATCCTAATTTGAGCTCCACTAAGAGCTGGGCATTGGCGAAGCTGCCAGGTGCCCTGGATGCCATCCCCGCCCTGTCCATGGGCCACATCCCCTTCCACATCCTGTCTGCTGGAAAGGAGGCCCCAGCAAGGCAGAAACCCAGACACACTTTGTGAAGTGATGGAGTGTCTCCATATCAATATCTAATCACCCATTTGGTTGTGTGTAATATCTTTGGAAGCCCTTTCCAACAATGTCTTTAAACAGATGCCCAAGATGCAAAGCCACTTTACAGTGCAGTGGGTGCTGTACTAGAGCAGCTGAAGATGTGTTTAACTAATGGGCTGAGCAAGTAAAAACCACCCTATTACCAAAGAATACCATCGTTTCCTGAAAATTTGCTTGCAGTGTGTAAAAAGTCATCTTTGAGGGCACTTCAAAAGGATACTTATGATACTAGAACTAAAGAATGTCCATTATCCATGTTCAGATAATATTTACAGAAAATAGGACTACTAAGGAAATTACTTTTAAGTCACCTCTCAACCCCTTGTGGTGATGCATACCCAATACCTTCAGTCTTTCCTTCTAAAGAGCTCTTTGAGGAAAAAAAAAAAACAGGTCCTTCATGACCCATCCAGCTGTCACCTTTATTATTATCTTTATATATAAACCATAACTAAAACTGCCCATTGCAAGTCTTCAATCAATGTTTCAAAGCCACAGATGGAGTCATTTGACTTATGATAGGTCAACTCCTGGCTCCAGTTGCCAATCAAATCCCATCAGGACTATCTATAAAATATCCACAGTGAACAAAAGTGCTCCTTGGAAATGCACATTATAATATTCAACGTGGCCAAGGACTTCGCTAATGATTTTTAACTTCTGACTTTGTCATTTTATGTATCATCCCCTCCTCGAGTGCAACAGTGAATGGGAAAGGCAAGACACATAAATCAAGACAGTGAGGGAAGCCAAGTTCTAGGAAGAGAGGCCCATGGAAACCTATTTAAGAGGGTCAGATTTATTCAGCTGTACCATCCCTGGAGAGTTACAATACACGGTATGTTACATAGAATACAAATTTATCTCCCTGTCATGCTGTGAAAACAGGGAAATGAGAAAATGGGCAAGCCACACAAGAAGATGCACTTTATGATACTGACTCTAACAGACGGGATCGGGGTTAGTAGGGATCGGGGTTAGTAGGGCTTAGTCTTTTGTTGGCTTATCTAGAGCTGTTTACAGCCCAGTTCTGGAGACTTTATAATGAGAGAGAGAGAGAGAGATAAAGAGTGGGAAGGGAGTGGACTGGCTTCCCTCCTGCTCTCTGACTTGTGAATGGCTACCCTCTTGTCTTTTGGCATTGAAGCCCCACTTTCTACCTGCATTCCATTCTCCATGCCTTCTATTCAGAGTTAAGCAAACTCAGAGGAAAGTAAATCCCAAACCAGCGTTTCCTGGAAGAATTTAAGAGGCTACTGGGAATTTTTAGTATCTGGAGAGGGCAGATACAACTTGGGAATTGAAGACTAAAATCCTCCCACCATGGACTCTGATAGTAAGTCATAAGGAATACTGTGAGAATAGAGCTGGTTTTAATTCTACACTTTTAGGGAAATGGCCTCCTGTGTTGATTTACTGCATGTAATTATAAAAATCTCAACAAAAACCTCCAAAGATAGACATGCAAATAATAGTCCCTGAAGGTGGTGACAGAAGTTGAGGATGAGATAAAAATCCTAATTATGCTAGGTGGGGTGACACAAGTCTGTCCCGGTGTCTGGGGAGGCTGAATTGAGAAGAAAGCTTGAGCCTAGAAGTTCATGGCTAGGCTAGGTGAAGAAGCAAGGCAACTCAGAGAGAGAGAGAGAGAGAGAGAGAGAGAGAGAGAGAGAGAGGCCCGTGTTATTCCTAATTCCTGAAACCATGACCATAGAACCATAGACAATCCACCTTTTCAAAGCTGGTACACCGTATGTCACAGATCCCCAAACAACGTGAGAGAGGAGCTAACAAGGCTCGCATTTCACGGGATGAAAAGCACGCTCTACCTTGAGGTCCAAGTGGAGGATGTACATCTGGTGCATGTACCTAATCCCCTCACAGATCTGCTTCATGAACAGGATGGTGTCCAGCTCTGTCAAGTTGCAGTTTTCATCAATGATGCGGTCAAACAGCTCCCCGCCCTCCACACTGCAGAGGGAAGAGGCAAAACTCAGTTCTGACTCACTAAACTCCACATGCTTTTCTTATGGTCAGTTGCTGCCCAAGTTCCTATAGCCCTATCATAGGTGTGTGTGTGTGTATGTGTGTGTGTGTGTGTGTGTGTGTGCATGTATGCATGTGTGCAGTTATTGTCTTCCCTTCTTTGCCATATGAGTTACATGACTCTTGTGTTGGATACCTTCAGTACACCTTATGTACATATGATTGTCAATGTCACATAACTAAAGTCTCAAAGTCCCTGTCACTGGTGGCTGCAGCTCCAGGTGAGTCTATGTCTATCACTTAGCAGATATTGGGGGTGAAGAGGGCTCAGGGACACTCTGAGGTGGGATTCCAGTGTTAACAGAAAGTGAGACATAGTCTTCACAGTTTGAGTTCTTAGATTAAGTATAATGGCAAGATGCTTTTATGTAGCAGGTGCTGGATATTTAAGTTTTCCAAATGCCTTCTATACTGTAGCAAATAAAACTCACAGTTTTAAAACTTGAAATAAAAATGAGCTGAGTTTTCGTGTCTGTTCAGACGGAACGGCTTGCATTTGTGGTGGGTGTGTTGGGGGGTCAGTGGGAGGACTTGGATAGAAAGCACCACGTCACACGCACAGGGCGGGCGCTCTCCCTCCTGCCCGAGCTGATGGAATCCTCACAAGCGTGCTTCTGAGATGAAGCTGCTCAGCCTAGTGTCAGGGCGGCCTCGGCAGGTGCTTTATGTTCACGAGTGCTTACCCAGCCCTCACTCATGGCTTCACATGCTTGGTTTGAGCTACTCACGGGTACCCGTGATCAGTGTAGCACAAGATATTCTGAAATAGAGACCACATTCACCACGCAACATATACTGTCATGATTGTTCCGTTTTACGATGAGCTGCTAACGTATAAGCAAATATTTACCATGGTTATTTAAGAACCTATGGGCTCAGCACTATTTCCATTCTTAGGCATCCATTAAAGGCTTTAGAACATGTTCTTGAGGACAAGGGAGACAACTGTTGAGGGAAACAAAGCTCACAAACCACTCTCCTCTAGATTGCCCAGGATAAAGTCCAGCCTTGGTTTGTGACACAGTTTAGATCCAGGCCACATCTATTTTGTTCTCTGTGTCTCATCAGTGAGTCACACTGGAAGATTGCACTTAACAGCCATTTCCTTTCTGACCCTGGCAAGATCCCATGTCTCCTACAACTCCGACCCAGAGGTGTACTACCCATGGTCCTGGCTGAGTCACGAGTGCTGCGCAGAAGGTGTGTGAGGTGGATGGGAGGAGAGGACACCTACTACTCCATGACAAGGATGATGTCATGCTTGGACTCAAAGGCATCATAGAGCTGGATGAGGTTCACGTGGTCCAGCTGGTTCATGATGCTGATCTCGTTCTTCACATCCTCCTGAGGAGAAGGAAACAGTCTGTTAGAGTGGTGGAGACTGGTCCAGATGAGAGAGACTCACCCCCCGTGGCCTTTACCTTGTCCTTTGCACCTCTAATCTTAATGATTTTAGCAGCCAGCTTCAGGCCTGTTGCTTTCTCTTCACACTTATGGACCTGGCCAAATCGCCCCCTGTCAAAGAAGAGACAGTTCAGTTAGGCACTGTAGTCTGCAGGGCTGTGTATCAGCCCCTGCCAGGTGGACAGTATGAGTTGCCTAGGCATTTGTCTCTTGAGTGAGCAAACCTACAAGTACACCTAGTGTATCTAGAATAGCACTGGTCAAGGTGAGTTCTAAGAATTGCCTATATCCCCCTTATAGATGGAGCATTAAGAATACTGCATCTAGGGCCCTGCATCTGCCCAATACATGCAGGAAGGCATGGCCCCAGAGTTCAGCTGATTCATAGGTATACTAAAATTTGAAAGCCACTAGTGCAGATAATAAAAAAAAACTTTCTGAATACATATGAATGTAGAAAATTGGAATTTATAAGCATATGAACAATACAACCTATAGGTCAAAGATATTAAAATCATTCTAGAAATTGCATTTAAATAAAATAACAATTTGGACATAGAATCATAAAATCAAAAGTACATATTTTAGCCAATGAGTTCCCAGTGAAGACTTTTATGTTAGCTTAAATAACAATTTAATACTTTATAAGATAGCTGACTTCCATGAACATGATTTAACTGTGTCTGTAGAGGTTCAAGTGGTAGAAACTGAGTCCTCGGAGCAGAGATATTGATAGCTGTATTGAGTCTTTAAGACCTAGAACCTAAGTAACCGGTAGGTAACTGTTTCACTAGAGGTTTTTGATATAGTTCTTATTGTGCCCTAGTTAGTTGTCAAGAAAGAGTATTTACAAAGCAAACTCCAATTGCTCTATGACTTCCTGTTCTATACAATTCATTCTCTTTTTTAATCTGTCTCTGCTCTGTCTCTCTGTCTCTCTCCCTCCCTCCTTTTTCTTTCTTTCTTCCTTTGTCTTCCCCACTTTCCTGCTTTCTAGCTCTCTTTGTCTCTCTGTCTCTGTCTGTCTCTGTTTCTCTCTCTCTCTCTCTCTCTCTCTCTCTCTCTCTCTGATCTACTATAATGTGATGCAGCAAAAGGGCTCTTCACTATAGCCAAGTGATGCTGGTAGTACATTACTAATTCTCCAGAACTGTAGACTGAGTAACTTTGTGTCATCACAAAGTACCCAGCCTCAGTATTTTATTATAATAGAAAACAGAATACTGTGGCTTCTCACTTATGTAACTGTATTCAGAAGTGTATACACCAGGGCAATGTGATTTGCTTCCCTTAATGCTTATTTAATAAAGCAAGGTAGGACATAGGTCTTTGCTCTGTGCATGGTAGCTTTCACTGCAGAGAGTGAAAGGGAATCTTCCATAACAACATAGCAAACCATAAAAAGACTGTTCCTGTCACCTGCAGAGATGAGTGTGATTGTGCTTGACATGTACAGGGGTAGTATCACCCAAAATTACTCTGCACTGCCATGAGTACACATAAGTGACTACTTAGATCCCAACACTCATTATAGTTGCCCTCTGGACTGGCACATGTGAATACAGGCCCAAGTACTTCCCATGTAACCATGAGGAAGGGAATGTCTTTTTCTCATTAGCACTAATCCTAGAGGTGCCTGGTCAGTAGAGATGTCCCTTCACTGTCTGACTCCAGCAACCTCTCCATGCTAAGGCTCTCACATGACTTGTTCCAGAAGGACCTTGATACTGAGGCTACCACGTAAGATCCGTGCTGGAACACCAGACTCATGCTAGCTGAACACAGACAAAGAGAGAGACACAAGTTAGCCTGAGGGAAGAAAGGTTTGTTTTGACTCCTGGGTTCAGCCTATGGCCACCCAGCCCTGGTGCTTTGTGCCTGCAGCAGCACAGAATGGCATGGGAGCAGAAGAGCTGCTCTCTTCATGGAAGCCAGGAAGTAAAGGGTAGCAAAGGATGAGAATCCACAGACTCCACTACTCCTTTCAAGGACAGGCTGCCTAATTTCAGATACACCCACGTCCTAAAGTTGCCACCATCTTCCAATAATGCCAACTAGTAGCCTATAGTCTCTTATACACATTGGGAGAGAATTTTTTTTAACCCAGATGACAACATTGACATATAAGTACCCTAACACTCCAGAGAAGAAGACGAACCAAGGAAAACTGTTGAGAATCCAGCGGTAATTGGCCTGTTTCAATACCTCCTTCCAAGGAAAAGATAAGCTACTGCATAATGAACACTTTGCTACTAACATGTCTACTACTAACACTTTACTGCTAACTGATGCCCTGTACTTGGTGGAAATAGCAATTAAAGCTAAAACAGTAGAAATGGAAACCCAGCAAGAATGAGAGAAAGATGAAATCCATGCATCTGATGCACCTCATCTCCTAGGGGCTAAACCTGGCTTTAGACAGTTCCTGGACCTTCTGGCAACTCACACTGGGTTTTTCCTACTCTTAGACTTTATGATGTGGCAAATAAAGCAGATGTTAAATGAGAAGTATAGTCACCATGACAACTTTATGGGACAGGTGACATTTTTCAAAAATGGTTAAAACTTCTTGAAATGTTTGTCCTTAGTGTTTGCAGTTTTCAAGTCAAGACCAGCAAACATTTTCATGTCTTGGGCTCTTGCCCTGGGAAGGCTCCCTGCTTTTACTGAGGGGTCGCAGTTCAAGCAGAGCTTCACTCACCCTCCTAGGATCTCAGATTTGCTCACAGTGTACAAACTGTCAACTGCAGTGTGTTTGGCCATTACAATCCGATGATCAAATGGGGCGGCAGGAGCAGGGACATCATCTGTAAGATGAGAAGAGAGAGTCTGTCCATCAAGAAGTCTGATCTCCTTTCAGCACCCAGCAGCATGTCTCAGAGTAAAAAATCTACTCATGTAAAACTGAAATACAAATGGCCACCTCTCTTATTCCTAATGATGCTAGATATAAATTTCCATTTCATGTATGAACGGACTCTAACTGAAGAATATATTTTCTGGTGTCTTTGAAAAGAAATGCCATTCATAAACTCTTTAGGGTCACTCTTAGATAATGCAAAACAGCAAGAAATTTGAAGTTCCAAGACAGTCATATCCCTGGGGCTGGTACTGATGCTCAGTGGAGAAGTACTTTCCTAGCATTGACGAGATTCTTGGTCTGATCTCCAGCACCTCAATTATTTTTTCTTATATGCCTCCAAGCTCAGGACCATTTTTCATTTGACCATGAGAAATTAATCGATCCGTTATTTTGGAAAATGACCCTGTATAATTCATATTTTAATTAAAGCATAGAGGAAAGGGGGGAAACATGAATTATTTCCTTATGTCACTGAAATAGTTGATATTATATATTACTCTTTTAAAGTGTTTTAGTCTTTATTTCAGTGGCATTTAAAGTGCAGAGTTGAATTTTCCCCAGCTGAATGGAAATAAAACACCCAATAAAACTATGCAAGTTATATTCTACAGCTATCCAATTTCTCCCACTTTCCACCGTCTACCATGCATATTTAAGTGATAGTTCATATCTGCATGATCCTAACATAAATAGCAACTCAATAACATCTCTCCTAATGATCTTCATATCCCCAGGACCACTGCTGTTCATGAGTTTGCTCATCCTCATTTAATTATTAAAACAGCTACTACATACACTCAGCAAGGGTATAAAGAGAGGGGGGTGAGAACAGCTATGTTCTTTATTTTATTAACTAGTTCATTCATTCATTTAATTTTATTTTTTTTTTAAAGACAGGGTTTCTCTGTATAGCCTTGGATGTCCTGGAACTCAGAGATACACCTCTGCCTCCTGAGTGCTGGAGTTAAAGGTGTGAACTACCATTGTCTGGCTCCAAAACAGCTAAGTTATTTAAACTTGGCATTTATCTAATACATATTTCCTGAGCACTTATCTTATTCTAAGTATACTACTAAATAGTAATATTAATTATGTTCAATTAATTCGGCATTTTTATATTCAGATAACACAAATCTCTTGGAATTTAATTTTATGTAAACATTTACCTCTCTTGCCATAAATATACTTGAGAAAAAATCATGAGAGAATTCTTCACGAAGCATTCATTGCTTCAGATTTAATTCAGGCTGGGAAGATATCTCAGCGGGTAAAAGAGCTTTGTGTGCAAGCCTAAAGGCATGAGTTTGGATCCCTAGGATCCAAGTAAAAGCGTAGCATTGTTCCTATAAACCAAATATTATAGCCACAAGCCAAGCTTCAGTCTCAAAGAAATATGGTGGAAAATGATATCTCAGGATAGTTGATGTCCTTCTTTGGCCTCCACACTATACAAGTTTTCACCCTAAGTACATATATTTGTAGGCATTATATATATATATATATATATATATATATATATATATATATATATAATATTCACACATACCTAAAATAGATAATAGATGATAGATTATAGATAGATAGATAGATAGATAATAAATAGATCATAGACAGATAGATAATAGATCAATGATAGGTAATAGATGGATAGGTAATAGGTAATGGATGATAGACAGACAGACAGATAGATGCACAGACATATAGACAGACAGATAGGGCTGTTTCTCTTGCCTATGTAAAGGTTGTTCAAGTTAAACATAATAATGACTTTTATATGGTGTATGCCTCCATAAACCTGTTAGGATAAGAGAAGTTAAGTTGGAATCCTTGCTGGGATAGTTAGGAAGCTTTAAAGTCCAGAACAAAAGGCATTTCCTACCCAGTGGGACTGCCGGGTCTTGCTCTCTAGAGGCGGCCATTCTATCCTGGAGTCTCTCATCCAGGCTGCTGGCTTCTCTGGCTTCCTCTGCCCTGGATGTGCGCTCTTCCCCCATACTCAGTACATCTATTCTGCTCTTTTTGTTGTCCTCACTCAGGAAGCACTCCTCTGCCACCCTGCGCTTACTGCTGCCAGTAGACTCTGTCTGTTCAGCATTCTGGAAAGTGGATCCTGATGCTGAATTTCCAAGGATTCCTGGCGTAGAAATGGTCTTTAGATTACTGATGCACCTGGAAAATAAAATACATTTGCAGTTTTCAAAGATTCAAGGGAAAATATTCAGATTGTCAAAACTCTTTGGAAATCAATACTTTCTCATGACAGTGTCTGGAGAAGACGATGTGACACAGAGACAACCAGTCTAGCAGTTGAGGACATCAAAACTAAGTAGATTTAGAAACAGAGTCTACCAAGGACCTCACTATGAGCCCTAAAGTTGTCATTTATGAAACCTAACTTACGGACTGGAGCGATGGCTCAGTGGTTAAGAGCACTGACTGCTCTTCCAGAGGTCCTAAGTTCAATTCCCAGTGACCACATGGTTGCTCACAACCATCTGTAATGGGATCTAGTGCCCTATTCTTGTGTGTCTGAAAAGAGCTACAGTGTACTCACATACATGAAATAAACAAATCTTTAAAAAAAAAAAAGAAACCTAACTTAATAGAAGAGGAGAAATTACAGCAAAGAAGCAATAATCTCTCTAAAGATTGACATCCACTGAAGCCATTATTGGCGGAAGAGTTGTTTTAATTAGTATGTTTTGGCAGGTACAGGTCTTTCTAAGCATATCTTGTAGTGATGGACTTCAATAACAATCATGATTAATATATTGAAAATTAGATTTCTTCAAGTTTAATTTCAAATGCTTTATGCTAAAGCTAAGTAATAATCATGTCTTGAAGACATCAGAGGTACTTGATTACTCTTTATTCCAAACACACAGTCATCATGCTTAGAGTAGCTAAGATTCATTGGATACAAAAATTCCTGTATTTGTACTTTACACTTCATAATTTTAAGGAAGAAACTTAGTCAATTATCTACTTCCTACAATACAAGGGAAGAAATCACCATTGCATGGATTAGGCCAACTCAGGTTGGGTTTTTAATTTACAGCTCAACATAACCATTATTTAATTCTTAGCTCTAGAAAGGATATTCTTTTCTTTGTTTTTAAATGGCAGAACTTTTTCCACTTAACTTTTAATAATACTGATTGCTGGAGATAATAAAAATGGTGATTTTGGTGTTAAGACTCAGAAACAATCAGATGAGGCTCAGTGAGGGAGCTCAGGCTTAACTTGAGCAAGGCCCTAAGCTCTATCCCCAGTGGAGAGAAGCAAGGAAAGAAGAAAGAAAGGGGCAGAGGGATAGAGAGAAGGAGGAAAGAAGGGAGGGGAGAAAGAAAGAGAGGGAAGGAAAAAGAAATAATTGAAAATATTGGCAAGAAGAAAGAGAAATCGCAGAATAATAGCAAAATGTAGCCATGAAAAATCAATGTAAGAAAGAATGGGTCCTAAAAATTGCCTGTAAAACTGTATTCATTTTTCTTTCAGAGTGGCCTCAAATATCACAGCACAAAAATTTGTTAGACATATCAACTGGGGATGTGTAGTATGGCAGCACTACCTTTCGTGGGACATGAGAGGCATGAAATACAGATGTGTAGTACTGTGACACTACCTTCCATGAGACATGAGAGGCATGAACTACAGATGTGTAGTATTGCGACACTACCTTTCATGGGATAGACCCCCATTTGTGTCCTCAGTGTGCTGGCTTTCAGTCGAGTGTTTGTCCAGCACTGTTCCACTTGCAGCTGTTGAAGCTCTGTTCTCAGCTTCTATTCCTCTGGAAACTTCCTTAGAAGAAACCCCCTTTTTCCTTCCATTGTTATCTTCAGTGTCTTGTTTATCTCCCAGGTTGTTGCTTTCTTGTTTCTCTAGACCCTCTATGCATAGAGCATCTTTTGCACCTGCATTCTCTCTGAGCTCTAAGGAAATACTCTGAACAAGTTCTATCTTGTCTTGTCTTTCCACATGACATATGACGCAACTCCTCTGCGCTTCTGAGGCACTGGTCTTCTCTGCATTTTTCTTGTTGAGTTTGGTAATCTTTTCTTTCTCAGAAGAGAATTGGTCTTTCTGATCAGATCTCTCTAGAAGCCACAGAACACAAAACATTTTAATGAAGAATGGGCATGGTCACTTTAATTTTGGCTTATTTAATGGCACCTGTCTTCTGGTTCCTTTCTAACATTAGATTTAAGCTTTCAGAAGCAAAGCAGAATAAAATATGCCTAGTTGACTGATAAGTGCATGTCAAGAGATCTTATTTGTCACGGGCATGGCCAATCCCAATCTAATAAAGATATTAATAAAACAGCACTCCTTTCCACAGGATTCAGGAATGTGTGGTTTCCTCTGAATAAGAGTAACAACAGAACTTTCTCCATAACTAGTAAATCTCCTAGGATGTTACCTGTGAGAGCTGATGTCCTTCCTCCTTTGACAGTTGTCCTTTCATTTAGTGCATGGTTGGACCATATATTGTCCTCAGCCTGTGGGTGCACAATCAAGCCATTGAGGTTACCAACAGTGTACACATTGCTTAGCTTCAGCACTATCAACACAGACTATCCAATTCTTCATGTGAAGAGCATCATAGAACAATGAATGGTTAGCATTGTACCAGGCCTCTCCCAACCAACACCAGGAGAAACCTGGTGAGAGCCTAAAGAACCGACTTCAGACAATTACAATTTAATTTCTTAATTAGTTTTACAGTGCATAATACATTATTGCTGACTATATTAATCTGTTGTGCAAAAGTATCTCAACCCTATTCTTGTCTATCTTAAATGTTGTTAATTAAAAATAATATTAACAAATCAAAATGTTTCCAAAGATTCCTAAATTTCCTCAGGAGTAAGAAGAAATGTTTTCCAAGTTGAAACTAATATATTATATAATTCAACCATGGATGGCAAACTCACAGAAACTGATAGTCATATAAAGTATAAAATAATCTGAATTAATGGAACCCTGTATAAACAGCAATATCAATGAAAATGAGCTCACTGTTTTCAAAAAAAACTCTGTCATGGGGTGTAGAAGATAGCCCAACTTCTTTACTTCATTAAAGGGTATGGATAATGTGTTGGCCACTCTTGGCCTCCACTTTAGTTGTCTTGGTTTGGCTCACATATAAACTGAATAAAAATCAGAGAATAAATCAGAGGGGGTTTACTAAATTATGAAGACATGAAGGCAGTGAGGTAACAATGGGCATTTTCATCCCCTAGAACATACCTTTCTTCCAAGCAGTTAAATGTTCTCATAATCCTAGCTTCCCAGGGTTAGCTTAACAAACCCTTTCACATATCATGTGATGGGTGAACATTAGCCTAATGTACACAAGTTATAAGCTATACATTATAAATTGATAAAATCATATGAAGCCACAGGAAAACGGTCCCTCTTCTTATATGATTTGCCAGGATTTCTGCAAATATGAAATATCACAAAAGTGTAGAATATAAGGATTAAGACAAATTGCAAATACTCTTATAATTCAGAAAGTTTCCTTTTTCCAGATATGCAACTCACAACACAGAGGCACATTTAGTGCATTTATAAAAAGCCAAGGTTGGAGATCAAAGCTATAGAAAGCTTCACACTTTTAAGTGCAATACAGAGATGGCAGGGGAAAAGGTCAATTTCCTTGGGTGAAGCCAGTTGCTATTTCTGTATATGGGCACAGAAGTTGGTACTCATACAATACCAGCGTCCCTTGTAATAGTTCACCAAACTGTTTTTGATGATGATAATGTGGTCATGATGATGGAGATAATGGTGATGAAGATGATAATGATAGCTAACAAATATTGGGCAATACAGTCTGTGAGAAATTCTTTGATGCACTTTGCAGGGTTAACTCACTTCTGATCCTCAGAAACCCTTTGAGAGAGACTATCAACCACATTTTTATAATGAAGTCAGGATTCTAATTCATTTCTGTTTGGTCTGTGCTCTTATGACAGCATATTCTGTACTATTTTTCTGGTATAGAAAAGGGATTTTAGTCAACCTATATAGTTAGTATTGTTTGGGATCTACCACAGAGGAGGCACCATAGAATAATAAGAGTTAACAGTTGGAGCCCTAAAATAAAATCATTAGCACAGCAAGGACGAGACATGTGCTCATCAGTTAAAAGACTAACTAGAATCAACACAGAAGAGGGGAGAAAGAGATAATTTAATTTTAATTCTAAAAAGTCAAATGGGGCAGTTTAACAAGTTGTGTTGGTTGCATTTTATATTTGACCCTTGGTAATTTCTCTTCTGAAATGAATATGTCTGGAGTATTGGTAAGCACCATGCTTTGGGTTTTAATCTGTGTATCATAAATGTCACAGTAAAAGCAAAAATTAGCTTAATAATGATGAAAATCTGGTGTGTTTATTCCAAACCATTAAAATATGTAAAAGTAAGAGTTTGGTTATATAACGGCAGAACCAGTCGGACCACGAGTAACCCCTGAGAATGTGAGCATGGTGTGTTATAACTGTTCAGACAGAGTCTGGCCTGGCCATGGGCAGAAGCTGTCAGTGCTGAAGGCACAGCAGCCAGCCAAGCAGAACATATTGTAATTATGTATCACACGTTTTACCACTTAAATATGCAAAGCCTCCATTCATTGCTACAGGCTGTTTGTAGTTTCATTTCCCTATGTAATACTGACATCTAGAGGAACTTTGAACTGATGCGTCTCTAATAAGCTGAAAAATCTTTTCCTTTCTGCACCTAGCAACCTAGTGGGCCTTCACTCCAAAGTCTTGTCATTTTGCATCTCCGTTCCTCCAGAGGAGTTCCTAAAATAGGGCACAGGTCTACAGATACATTTTATTTGTCATCCCAAAATGGCATTTATTTCCTATGAATGTAGCGGTCAGGATCAATGCTGTTAAACCAGACATTGCTAAAACCATTCCAATCATCTCGCAAGGGAGGAAGCTGCTTCAGGATTGTGCTCCTTTACTCGATTCCCGAGAGGAACAAGAAAGCTCATTTCATTCAAATCCATTTATTCATCATTTCAAAAACATGTATGAATTTTCATATGGACACCTTTGGCAGCTTCTACCAATTCCTTTTACAACAACTCTTTTTAAATTTATATTTACATGGTTTGAAATGTATATTAATAAAATTGGGCAAACAATTTATGAGTTACTATAATAAATGTCTCTAGGAATAAGCAAGCCCACATTCATTATCAGTGCTTCCCACACACATCACACCACGCCACCTCTGCAGTGTCATGGATGTCACTCTCCATAGTGATCACATCCAAATTCTCTCAGAAGTGAGGGATAATGAAAGGGAAATTAACCCCCAAGGGCAACTTGTGCCTGCTCCTTCTATCATCCAGTCAATAGAAACTATGCTTTTACTTCCATTACTTAATTTATTCACTTTCCATCCCATCGCTGTCCCCTCCTCATACCGCCCCACAGTCCCTCTCCTGAACCCCCTATACCCTTCTCCTCTGAAAGAATGTGGACATGCTCAAATCAATTCTAAAATGGATTTAACCTTAACCATTACAATAAGAGTTAAACTCCACTAGACCTCCGCAATATTGTCACCAGCTTTTGTGTTGTTGGGCCCCTGGGCTATGGAGTGTTCTATTTTTGTTTCTCTAGCACCTGAATGAGAGAATTTAGGGCTCTAAAAAAAATGTCTAGGAAAGCAAGGTGCAATGAAAGGAGAAAGCGCTTGCAGAAATGGGTGTGTCAGTGTGGGAGCATTCTGCCATTAGGCTTTGTCATGGGAAAGCAAGGGTTCCCTGGGGAGAGGAGCATCTTGGAGCGTCCTTGACACTCATATCCGTCATTTCACTTCAAAACAAAATGCTACATGACAATTATATCCCTGAATTTGGGCCTTAGAGTTGCTTCAGAACAGAAATGTGTAATATCACACATGCAACATGACCAAGACTGGATTCCCAATAGTGGTTTTGTATTTTATTGTTATGGCAATGCCCTGGTGAGCAATTTCTTGTCATTTTAACCCAATTTCCAGTAATATAAAAACAAAGTTATGATGTAAAGTGGCTGTGTTAAATTTTAATTAAGTTCTTAATGGGAGAATTGAGAATAAAAAATTCTTGAATATAAAGAGGATAATTTTTAGAAAAATAGTAAAAGAAACTATGTTTTCCTATTTGAGTATAAAAGATTAAGTTTAACATTTTGTGTCTATTTGTTTGTTTGCGGTGTGTGTGCCACAGCAGAGTGTGGCGGTCAGAAGACAGCTTGAGTTGATTTCTCTTCTTCCACTATGTGGGGGCTGGAAACTGAGTACAGGTCACTGTCTCCAGAGAAGTCGCCTGTATCTGCTGAGCCGTCTCACCAGCCTGATGAACGATTACTCTCAGAGATTGTTTGCAAGCAAATCTAGTTCCCTTGTCCTGCAGACACTCTCAGATTCCTGGTGCACAAAACAGAGAAAATGCCCAGTATCTCTGGTAGACAGGAGGGATCCTCTCTCACCCAGCACAGCCTGTGTTGTGGGTTGTGACGACTGCCATGAGGTAAGCTAGGACAGGGTCTCACTGACAGAATCTAGGAAGGAAAGTGTTGGCCTTGTCCTCAGAACCGAGGGAGTGGCTCCTCCCTGAGCTGCGGGTGACATCAGGCAGAATCAGTCACCTGAGTAAATAACCCTGCCCAGAAAACGGAAGCCAGTGGATGTGCCCACACATCAGGGAACAGTGCTGCATTCAGAACCATGAAAACTGGACTTCAGGAGTCTGACGTTAAGGCTGCTGGCACAGCAAAGTCTAATTAGACCATCCGTCAAGTGAAGATACATGAAATATAATATGGAATTTAAGTTCCAATTTTTGAAAAGAAACTGCATTCTTCAGTCTTTTCCAGCAGAAAAAGCCAGCACAGCATAATGTTGGTCCAAACATCTTCTTTGGCCGTTCCTTGGTGACAAAGGTCTTTTGTCTTTCTTTCTTTCTTTCTTTCTTTCTTTCTTTCTTTCTTTCTTTCTTTCTTTCTTTCTTTCTTTCTTTTTATTTTTGTCTTCTTTCTTTCACTGAAGGCTAAACCTAGGACTTCATGCATGCTAAACAAGCCCAAAGCCCAGATCCCACCTGGATAGTATGTCTGAAGGAGTTTTGAAAGACTAGTGGCTAGGGCTGGCCACAGAGGACGGAGTGTGGACTCCCAGTGTCTACTCCACCTTTATTGAGGTACAGGCTACAGGTCACAACAGCTGCTATCTCTGGCAATTTTTCGAAAAAAAAAATCAGTTTGAAACAAGCAAACTATAAATTTTTATCTAATGCTTAGTCCCTCCCACTGGGTACTTAGTCATACCTATCCTATACCAGATTGATGTGCTGACTCACACTAAGACATTATTTAAAAAAAAAAAAACCACATTTCTTTATAAAAATTTACTTATTTTTGCTTTATGTGTATGGGTATTTTACCTGGGGATATGTGTGGTGTACATGTGTGCCTAGATCCTGAGAAGGCCAGTAGTAGGTACTAGATCCTTTAGAACTGGAGTCTCAGGTGGGTGCTGGGAATTGAGTGTGGGTCCTTTGGAAGAGCAGCCAGATCTCTCACCCGCCCTCCTGCCCATCCCTCATCTCCTCACATTTATTTCTCCTTCCATCCTCACAAATGAGAATTAAAGTGGAAATGTAAAGGTTCTTTGGAGGGTCCGTTGTGTTGGATGGTGTTTTGCTGGGGCAGACACGTGAAGGAGTGTTTTCCTGAAGTGGACACATGTGAAAGACTAAGGCAGACTCATGAAGGGACGTTTCACTGAAGCAGGCACAGAAGAGAGGATGTTCTGTTGAAGCAAGCATGTGAAAGGACACGTGATGAAGGATTCTCTGCTAATGGCATGCATGCATCTGCCTGCCTTACATTCCACAGCTGAGCTCCATTTGTCGGGACTCTGTGGAGTCGGGCTGATTGGATGCATGTGCTGAGGCAAGGCCTGAGCTGAGGCCAGGCACGTGGAGGACACATGATGTTTGGAGAGGTATGAATAGGACTCAACGGAGTCACAGAGACAGAGTTTGACTTGCTGGTATAGCTAGCTGTGCAATACTCTCTCCTCTTCACTGATCCTCACTTCCCTGAGAGAGGCACAGCCAAGGACTTCTCCTGGTGTTCCTCCTGGTCCTCGTCTTGGCCCCTCCTGCTGACTTGAGCTGAAGTGAAAGTCTGCCTGTCTCTGTTAGGTCATGTCGCCACTGTTGCTATCCCAATTCTGCTGAACTGGACTGCTGGTATATCCATAAAGTTTTCGCCAGTGGAACAAGTTACTGCTGTCTGTTAACCTGTGAACTGAACTCTCGATTTCCAGACAACATAGACAGGAGTTGCTCCAAAGAATCTTTCTAAAGAGGTCCACTTTTCCCATATCCTTTCTTTTCCACTACCTCTGGAGAGTAGTGGGCTACAAGGGAGGTAAAGTATTTAAGAGCCATCATTAAAAATAGGATTTGAAAAAATTAAAGTTACAGAGAATGCAGCGTCGTTAGGCTTTGCTTGTTTTTTCCTCAAACGATGACTTTTCTTCATAACACTCCTACCATCCACATCTGCCTTCTTTTGCTCCAAAAAAAATCTTGGCTCTGAATGCCAGGTCCCTGCTTCTAACGGTTCTAATAAAAGTGGTAGTAGAGGAGGTGGGTCTCAGACCCTGGAGTCCTCTTAGCTCTGAGGCGGGATTTTCCCTATCCAATTACATTAAAATATTAGTGCAGCAGGAGGCCTGTGATTGGACAGGGAAAAGGGAAGCAGAGCGAGAGTTGCAGAGAGAGAGAGCATCTAAGGAGGAATGGGAGGAAGGCCAAGATGGAAGCAGATGGACAGGAAGGAGAACCTGAACCAGCGTGGCTTTAAATAGCCACAGGTAGTTATGATATCATAAAGGTTAGAATTTTGGGATAATTTGTCTTATCTGGGTGGGCGGTTTTTATCATCAATTGGTTCTGAAATTATTGTATTAGCATTTTATGAATTGAGAATGTATTGATATGTAAACATGACTTGTTAAGTATAAGCTTCAAGGGTTTTGACTTGCTTGGTTACTGGAATGTGGGACCGCTGACTACAGGGGTTTATGGCCGAGAAGGAAATAGTGGCTCCAGAGACAATCAAACCAGAGCTGGAAACAAAGCAATTGGTAGCTGTGGCCGCTACCTAGAGATAGAGCCAGAGGGACCACGCCAGCCGGGGCAGAGGGTTGTGGCAGCTGACCGCTGGGTAGATGGTTGTGTGCAGCTGGCATGGCAGAGAAGGGAACTCTGGAGCTCTGCCCCACCCCTACCCCAGAATGATGGCGGGCAAAGAGTAGCCCAGCAGGACCACACTGGGGCAGAGTGTGGCCGGAAGTATCATGGTCTTTTTTAATATTTCCTGCAACATAACCCCACTCACAGTTGTGTGAATGTATGTACTTGTGAGCCACCAGTCCATCCTTCACCTCCCCAAAGCCCATTTTACGTATCAGATGTTCATTCCTTACTCCCATAAAAGCTACGAGCAGAGTACCTAAAAACCCTTCCTCTTTCTTACCCTTGACCCAGGTATACAATATGTAAGTTGGAATCATCCAAAGCATTACCATGGGGACCCCAAATCCCCTTTCCAGAGTGATCTATGGGATACCTAAGGAGAACTGTAAAATAATATCCCTAACTATGCCTCTGGTCCTCTGTCTGAAGACCTCCTGGTTGCTTCTTAGCCACTGTGTGATAAGTAGCCAGGGAAGGGCTGAAGCTGATGGGGAGAAACATCATTGGACAGGGCACAGATTTATAGATCTTTATATAAAAGTAAGTCTGAAAAGCATAAGCATGGTATCCTTTTGTCTCCGTGGGATTCTGTGTCAGGATAACACTTGAGCATGTCAAAACCAGCACTGCCACTTTTAAGAAATTGTGAATGTGGGCCGGTGTATGAGAAAACAAATTCAAAGGGAATCCTCACTGCTTTACATGCATTTGGTTAAGCCAAGTCTTACATGTAAAATTCTTTTTTGTACTACACAAGACTAAATCTTGGAAGATTTGCACATGAAGTTTACAGTGTTTTTTCATCACCCAATAAAGCTTTTGATTTCTTCCACTGCAGACAGTTTTAAGAGTGTTCATTTCACTTGGTGTTCTCAGCATGCATTTTATTTTAGTCTCAATTTTATCCTTCTCCCTCCTGTCTCCCACCCCAAGCATTTGTCCTATCAACCCCCATTCCCCTAGAACATCTCTCTGTGGTGGCATATGCTGGCAAAGCCTGGGTAGGAACACAGTGTCTTTTAGTGGAGGGGATATGTTATCCTGTGGATAGTGGATAGTAAGGTCCTCAGAGATCTAAACTTAGACTAACTGGGCAAAATACTTAACCTCTTGCCTTCTGCATGTTCCCCACAAGTAGAAAATGCTACGATCTACTACAAAGCAGAATGGCTTTTGGAAGACTAACATTTTAAATCAATAAGAAGCTACAAAGCTCTTCAAAATGTTACTAAACTTGGTATATGTAATATGAAGCCTAGATAAAAACTAATGGCCAGGGGTGGGGGTGTGGTTGCTGGTAAGTCACTCTAATGGTAAAGTCTAGAGACTTGAACTGAATCCCTGGAATTCACATAGTAGAAGGAGAGAACAGAATCGTAGACCATACACATTTCATAGCCTGCACATAGCATTGAGAAAGTAAATAGTTTAAAAACCTAATTGGTTCTAAACACACTAATCCTTTAGTTGTTTGCAACCTTCCAGTCAACATGGGTCTGTGTACTGGCAGTGATAGCATTACCTGAAACCCTATTAGAAATGCATACAAGGTCTAGAAGAGCAGCTTAGAGGTGCATTGGCTGATTAGGTGATTGGCACACATGCCTCTGGGTCCTGACATCAGCACAAGAAAGGGAGGGAGGGAAGGAGAGAGGGAGGGAGGGAGGGAAGGAGGGATGGAGGGAGGGGAAACAAGAAACAAAGCGAGCAGAATCCTAGCCCCCACTATTAGTCCTCAGATAATTTCTATGCACATTAAAATTTGAGAACATAGAACTAGAAAATCCATATAATAAACTAATGTGAAAAAATTACCCAAATATTTGTGATGACCTTATGAATCGTTTTTAATGCTGCCTTCATCCTTAAAGATCTCACCAGCTAATCTCTTACATACATGAACTCACAGGAAAGGCAGCAGGAATGGGAAAATGGCTGACAACACAGTGCTGGTCTGCCTGTCTGCTGGCCTCAAAGGGAGTCACATTCAAGAACCCAACACTTGAAATAACACCAATAAGGTTCTCAGAGTGTCCAGACCTGACAATGACCAGGCCTCCCAGCAGGAGCTGGGAAAGGACAATGGATGGTAGGTATATCATGCTTAGAACTTTCTGGTAATTTCAGGGTATAGAGACTTTCAGATTTGGCTCTCAGAGAAAAACAACATTAAGACTGGTGCAACTATGCAAGAGTTCCAGAGAACTGGGAATATAGTTATTAGGGTATCTGAAGGAAACTGGTCCCAGGATTTCTGTTGACATTAAAACCCACAGATGCTCAAGTTTCTTGCATCAAATGGTGTAGCCCTTACATGGAAACTACATGCTTCCAATTATCTGTAGCTTCCTGATGCTGTTTAGTGTCATGCAACTCTGGGTGAATGAGTGGTTGTTAGATTCCACCACTTGGGAAATAATGATGTCTGTACATGTGCAAAGCTGACAAAAATTGTCCCCAAAATGTTCAGTTGGATAAATCTAGAGGTGCAGTAATCCTTGTATGTAGAAAGTAAGTTTGCACATGATGATTGACTTCATCAGAGCAAAGAATACAGTTATAATAAAACAAGCTTTTTGACTTGCATTCTCCTTATAAATGTGCCCAAAAGTACTTTCATGTAGAGAAAATTGCCAATCTGTATCACCGTAAAAAATAATAGTCTTCTTAGACTACAAATATTTGTGTCACCACTAACATCTGGAACTCTATTCCTACTGTGGTTTTAAAAAATAATTCACCACTTGGCCACCTTCTCAACAAATGTCTTATCGCTAATGAAAATCAGAACATGAACTGTAAATGTTCATTTGTTATTCACATTTCTCCACTGAACACAACTTCTTCAACATGTTTAACTCCTTTAGCACATTAGTGCAGAGAGATTTCATGAGTGCTTTTGGTGAGAAAGAAGAGGTTTCAATTAGTCATGGTCACTGCCACTGTTCAATCTATTATAATTATCCAATATTCTTCCCAGAAGGCAAGAGTAAACAGTAGCTATTTCCTTTGAAATAGCTGATGAAACTTCTGTATACATTACCTAACCTAACACTACATAGGTGTAAAATAAATGTTTTTATATTTTACTGTTAAAGTCCTTCACAGCCAGGTGTGGAAGTACTATGTCTACTGTTCCAGTTATCTATGAGATGAGGCAGGATCACTTTTGCCCACAGTTCAGGACTAGCTTAGCCTAGACAACATAGAAAGGCCTGCCTTGAGGGAAATGTCATGTGTGTAATTCTACTGTCCCTTCTGTTTTATAAAATGACAGAATGGCTGAGAAGTTAGATGACAGTCTGACACCATCAGTGAGTACACACTGAAGCTTCTGATACAATAAAGCACTCCTCGGGTGCTTTGCCACGGTCTTTCCGGTGGAGGGGCTCCTAAGTAAGAATGTCTCTGTAGCTCATGAAGGAAGCAGTCTGGACTTATCTCCTTAGCATCTGTAGTTCATGTCTACTTCTCAGGAGGCAGGAGCTCCACTTGGGGTTAAGACCAGGCTCTCACTGCATCAGCAACATCAACCAGAATTCTGCAGCTGACTCAGTCAATGAAGTCTCCCAAGTGTCCCTATCTCTAAATGTGACTGGAGAACACGAACTCAGCATTCCACTTGTTATAAATCCTAGGTTTTGAGTTCATAATAGATGCTCTGTGTCAGGTGTTAGTGTGCATGCAAGCCTTAATTTATGCTCTGCTTAGAATCCTCTGTGGAGAAGCACATTCTTAGTACCAGTTTTTATTTGAAGAAAAATAACATGGAAATAAAGACAAGGAAATTTGGGGGGGGGGGTTGATGGATAAGTTTAGGACCTTGTCCAAGGTGATAGCATCAAGGGTGTTACCCGTGTCTAAACTCAACAAAATGTACTTTTTGGGTGTGTGCTATTTATACCACAGAATAAAGGTTTTTAAATGGATGCAATAGCAGACACGATGAGGCCAGATTGTGGTGGTGTCGCACAACTTTGGTCCCAGCACTTGGGAGGAAGAGGCAGGTAGATCTCTATCTTTGTGAGTTTGAGGCCAATCTGGTCTACAGAGTGAGTACACAGCCAGGACTACACAGAGAGACCTTGTCTTGAAAAAACAACCCACAAAACTAGAGTAGTGACTGTGTTAATAGGTTTTACATCGGTATAACCAATTCCTGAGCTGATCAGCTTTACAGCAAGACAAGGAATATCCATGCTTGTAGTTTTTGGAGGTTTCAGTGCAGGATAAGTTGGACCCATTGCTCTGAGCTGCCCGGTGACACACTCATAAACAAAATGCTATATGGAAGAAAAAAGAAAGGAATATGCTAGTATCCCATAATGCCTCAATGCAGTTCTCTCAATGAGCTAAAAGTTCCAACTGGATGTCACACCACCTCCCAACTGTGCCACCTTGAGGACCAAGGTCTTCACACCTGTGCTTGGAGTGGGGGTGCTTGAGATCTAATTTAGCAATGCCTGTGGTATCTAAAAAGAATCCTCAGACTCAGCCTTTGCCTGTGCAGAGCTTGAAAACTATGAGTGCTACCTTCCTTCTTTGGCAGTGGAAGTCTCCAAATGGAACTCTCCAGAGGAGAAGAAAAGACATATGCAGGCAGATTCGCTCTTCTTCCACTCTGCCAAGAGCAGCAGTAAATTGATGTTTACAGTGAGGTGACAGCTGGCCTCCGCAGAACACCACAGTCTCAGATGGAAAGTTCAACTATGGGCATCCCGAGGACAGAACTCAATTCTGTTTCCAGTTAGAAGGCTCGTATAAAACCATGCTCCATCTGTGTTTACCACATGCAGCTGTGCCTTCCCAACTGCTTAGCCCCTAACTTTCTCTCCGTTGTGAACACTGCCCTGCAGAAGCACACAGACACAACCACCTGAAGCACATCTTGTGAGCAAATGCTGCACAAGACAACGCGGGCCATACATGTGTGCTTTTGCCAAGTGACTGAAGCCTTGCATGTTTCACATTCGCAGCCTGAGACAATTCACCAAATCGCAGAATGGAAATCCAAACTGTAAAGTGAGAAATGTCTTCAAAACATACAAGGAATTTTTTCCAGTCATCCTAATTCTCTCATTATTTTTGTGTATTAAAATTGAGGTGGTAGTCTAAATATACTTTAATTTCACATGTAATAAGATTGGTTCATTCTGTCATTTAACAGTCACTAATAAAACTGTTCATTTTGATTTGATTCAGTTCTATACTGATACGTGTCTCAAATCGATCTCATTGTGGGTGGAGCAGCCGTATGCAAATGTGTGACTCGATGTGGCAACATCCCGAAAACTGAACATGGAAAGTGTTTTTTGTGTAATTACTTTGCTGTTGTTCATCCTTTAGCCACTCTCACAAAATCAATGGTCTTGGCGTGAAGTTGTTCTACCTAACAGACTCGTAGTGTGACGTAAAAAGGAATATGTTCGGGCTCCAGCCAGATGCCATAAACATGACAAGAACTTTATCATTTGATACTTTTAGTTTGTATCACCTGAAATTTTTTCTCTACTTACAATATTATAATAAATGTCAAAGTCAAATTTATTTTCCCTTTTGAATTTAAAAAATGAAAAAACAAATGAAGACTATATTCTTATGAAAATTAACATTATAAAAATGAGGGTTCCAGCTGTCAAAAAACCCTCTACCCCAAATCCTAAAACCTATATTTTTTCAAATTATTAAATAATTAAGGTTGATTTATTTCAAAAAATGGATAATTAGTTTTAATGAAATTGCATTCCATTTAAATGCATTATATTTTTATTAAAATATTGTTCCTATCACTACGAATTCAACTAAATTCACTTTCATAGAGTACATATAAACTTTTCCTTCTAAAAATCTAATTTATTAATATTTAAAAATAAGAATTTTGATAGCAATAATCTCAACTTTGTATTGAGAGATACTCTATAGCATGTTTTATTCAAATAGTAGGTAATGTTAAAGAAAATTTCCCTGCTAAATCACAAAAAATAATCAAAGAACACTAGCTCAAAATAATAATGAAAAAGCTGGGAAAGCTAGTAATGAATCTGTAAGCCATTTATACGTAAAAAAAAAAATGTTGTAAACATTGCTGGACCAGAAAGAAGGCTCAGTGGGTAAGATCGCTTGCCATGCAAGTCTGAGGATGAATTCAGTTCCCTGAACCTGTCATGGAAGGACAGAATGAACTCCTAAGAGTTGTCCTCTGACCTACACACACACACACACACACACACACACACACACACACTTGAACACACATACAGAGAGAGACACACACACAAGGGACACATGTAGACACACACACACACACAAAGAAGACATACAGACACACAGAGAGACACATTCACACACATACATTAATATACTCACACACACACACTCACACAGGCTCACACGCATACACTATCATATACACAAACACACAGACTCACACATACACACAGACATATAATGAGAAAAATTTATGTGTGCTCATGAGTAGTATTTCTTAATGAAAATCCCACTTTTAAAATTTGGCCTTTGAGAGTTACATGTGGTTTCACTCTTTTTGCAATCATTTTGTGAGTTAATCTTAGCATAGACAAGAGTTGGTGTTTGCATATCAGGGCTTAACTTTGCAAGTTTGCCCCACAGTGGACTCTCCTTTGTCATCTTGACTGTGTGAGAGGGGAGAAATGACTCACCTGTTAACAAAACAGGAGGAGTTATCCAAAACCAAAAACTGCACATTTACTTTGACACAAGTCCTTCCTGTCTGCTCTGATAGCCATGATCGTCACCCAGTGCTTAGGGCTCCTAGAAGCTCACAGCTACTGACAAGGGCTGCTCTGGGTTAGTCAGGACTCTGTCCTAGCCCACTTCTTCTCTTAGCTTGTCACTTTGCAGTCCATGTGATCACTGCAAGTTCTAGTTTCTATAGAGGAAGAAGGTACTTCCATGCAGACTCCTTAAATTACAGAAAGAGCTGAGTTCTTCTTCTGAGATATATACATTATCTTGTATGGCTCGTATCCCTGACATCATGGGGTTTCCTTCTAAATGAGCAAATCTAATATGGGACCTTTTAAAACAAAATCTAGACAGTTTAACCTCCATTGACAAGCTATACAGCTGTGAAAGCAGTATAGCCATTCTCGTAGAAGATGATTAGACCTGTTCACCATGGCTGCTGTGGCATGCCTCCTGCTGGGATGCCATCACCTCTCTACACTGGCTGTCTTAGTCAGCATTTCTATTCCTGCACAAACATCATGACCAAGGAGCAAGTTGGGGAGGAAAGGGTTTATTCAGCTTACACTTCTGCATTGCTGTTCATCACAAAAGGAAGTCAGGACTGGAACTCAAGCAGGTTAGGAAGCAGGAACTGATGCAGAGGCCATGGAGAGATGTTCCTTACTGGCTTGCTTCCCCTGGCTTGCTCAGCCTGCTCTCTTTTAGAACCCAGGACTACCAGCCGAGGGATGGCACCATCCACACTGGGCCCTCCCGCCTTGATCACTAATTGAGAAAATGCCCCACAGCTGGATCTCATGGAGGCACTTCCTCAACTGAAGCTCCTTTCTCTGTGATAACTCCAGCCTGTGTCAAGTTGACACACAAAACCAGCCTGTACACTGGCCATCATACTGCCCTGACTGACCTCTCCTAGACTAGACTTATTGGCATCTATGAACACTGAACACATTTATTCTCACTCCTCCTGGTAAACTCATCCTCTACACCAATCATTTCAAAACGTATCTCTATTCCTCTAAAACAATAATTACTAAATCCTAACATTTGATTATACTATAAAGGGTGTGTGTGTGTGTGTGTGTGTGTGTGTGTGTGTTATACATGTGCGTGAGTGTGCACACCTGTATGTCCATGGAGGTCAGGGGATGCTGGCTCTGGCTGACCTGTTATTTCTACCTGATTCCTTTGACCCAGGGACTTTCAATGAACTTGGAACTAGGCTGGTGGCCAGCAGCCTCAGCAATGTTCCTTTCTCCACCTCATGCAACACTCATGTGCAGCCACACTTAGCTCTTGACATGAGTGCTGGGAATTTGAACTCGGGTACTCATACTTGCCCAGAAAGTACTTTTACCTCCTGAGTCATATCCCCAAACCCAAGGATTTTGAACTTTATGTATCAAAAAGAAAAAGTCATTTTATATAATCTTATTCTCTAAATTGGTTTGTTGCTTTAGATGCAGAATGTTCCTCACAGGAAATGTACTAGAGGTTTAGTCTTCAACTTGGTGCTTCTGGGAGGCAGTGGAAATTTTAAGAACCAAGGCTTAGTGATGGGTCTTAGGTCACTGGGAATATATCATCAAAGGGATTGAGGGATGTCAGTCCTTTCCTTTGTCTCTATTTCCAGACTGCATAAGATAAACTTCATTCCACTACAGGCTCCTTGCCATGATATGTTGCCCTCACCCACATGATCCACAAAGTAATAGAGTTGCCTGACCATAAATTAGAATCCCCTAAACTATGAGCTAAATTCATCTGTGACTCATTTGTAGAACTATGGAATTTGGAGCAGAGAGCCTGATCTGTGAAGAATTTTCACCTCTAAGAATCCAAGGTTAAGGCTTCAGAGATGTCTCAGTAAAAAGTCTGTCATGCAAACCCAAGGACTTGAGTTCAGATCTTCAGCAACCATGTAAAGGCCAGACAGGAGATCCTTGGTGCACACTGGCCAATTGAATCAGTGAGATTCAGGTTAGTGAGAGGTCCTTCATGAAAAATAAAGTAGAAGATAATCGAGGAAAACCTGATGTCATTGACCTCTGGCCTTCACAAACTCTCTCTCTCTCTCTCTCTCTCTCTCTCTCTCCTAATCTTTTAGATGTGTTACTAACCATAACTTCATGATCATGTGCCTCTATTCCCTGTTACAATGTCTAATTCAGCTCTGTTGCTTTTGTTGCAGTAAAGATGAAATCAAATGTGGACAAGACTTTACCTTAATTTTCTAACTTTGTGTTACTTTGATACAGAAGGACAACTGTTTGGGTGCCTTACATGAGCTTTTCTTTTCTTTTTTCTTTTTTTTTTATTAAGTCTTTTTTATTATTATTATTTTTTATTCGATATAATTTATTTACATTTCAAATGATTTCCCCTTTTCTAGCCCCCCCACTCCCCGAAAGTCACGTAAGCCCCCTTCTCTTCCCCTGTCCTCCCTCCCACCCCTTCCCAGTTCCCCGTTCTGGTTTTGCTGAGTACTGTTTCACTGAGTCTTTCCAGAACCAGGGACCACTCCTCCTTTCTTCTTGTATCTCATTTGATGTGTGGATTATGTTTTGGGTATTCCAGTTTTCTAGGTTAATAACCACTTATTAGTGAGTGCATACCATGATTCACTTTTTGAGTCTGGGTTACCTCACTTAGTATGATGTTCTCTAGCTCCATCCATTTGCCTAAGAATTTCATGAATTCATTGTTTCTAATGGCTGAATAGTACTCCATTGTGTAGATATACCACATTTTTTGTATCCACTCTTCTGTTGAGGGATACCTGGGTTCTTTCCAGCATCTGGCAATTATAAATAGGGCTGCTATGAACATAGTAGAGCATGTATCCTTATTACATGGTGGGGAATCCTCTGGGTATATGCCCAGGAGTGGTATAGCAGGATCTTCTGGAAGTGAGGTGCCCAGTTTTCGGAGAAACCTCCAGACTGATTTCCAGAGTGGTTGTACCAATTTGCAACCCCACCAGCAGTGGAGGAGTGTTCCTCTTTCTCCACACCCTCTCCAACACCTGCTGTCTCCTGAATTTTTAATCTTAGCCATTCTGACTGGTGTAAGATGAAATCTTAGGGTTGTTTTGATTTGCATTTCCCTAATGACTAATGAAGTTGAGCATTTTTTAAGATGCTTCTCCGCCATCCGAAGTTCTTCAGGTGAGAATTCTTTGTTTAACTCTGTACCCCATTTTTAATAGGGTTGTTCAGTTTTCTAGAGTCTAACTTCTTGAGTTCTTTGTATATATTGGATATTAGCCCTCTATCTGATGTAGGATTGGTGAAGATCTTTTCCCAATTTGTTGGTTGCCGATTTGTCCTCTTGATGGTGTCCTTTGCCTTACAGAAACTTTGTAATTTTATGAGGTCCCATTTGTCAATTCTTGCTCTTAGAGCATACGCTATTGGTGTTCTGTTCAGAAACTTTCTCCCTGTACCGATGTCCTCAAGGGTCTTCCCCAGTTTCTTTTCTATTAGCTTGAGAGTGTCTGGCTTTATGTGGAGGTCCTTGATCCATTTGGATTTGAGCTTAGTACAAGGAGACAAGGATGGATCAATTCGCATTCTTCTGCATGCTGACCTCCAGTTGAACCAGCACCATTTGTTGAAAAGGCTATCTTTTTTCCATTGGATGTTTTCAGCCTCTTTGTCGAGGATCAGGTGGCCATAGGTGTGTGGGTTCATTTCTGGATCTTCAATCCTATTCCATTGATCCTCCTGCCTGTCACTGTACCAATACCATGCAGTTTTTAACACTATTGTTCTGTAGTATTGCTTGAGGTCAGGGATACTGATTCCCCCAGATTTTCTTTTGTTGCTGAGAATAGTTTTAGCTATCCTGGGTTTTTTGTTGTTCCAGATGAATTTGATAATTGCTCTTTCTAACTCTGTGAAGAATTTGAGTTGGGATTTTGATGGGTATTGCATTGAATCTGTATATTGCTTTTGGCAAAATGGCCATTTTAACTATATTGATTCTACCCATCCATGAGCATGGGAGGTTTTCCCATTTTTTGAGGTCTTCTTCCATTTCCTTCTTCAGAGTCTTGAAGTTCTTGTCACACAGATCTTTCACATGTTTGGTAAGAGTCACCCCAAGATACTTTATACTGTTTGTGGCTATTGTGAAGGGGGTCATTTCCCTAATTTCTTTCTCAGCCTGCTTATCCTTTGAGTATAGGAAGGCCACTGATTTGCTTGAGTTGATTTTATAACCTGCCACTTTGCTGAAGTTGTTTATCAGCTGTAGGAGCTCTCTAGTGGAGTTTTTTGGGTCACTTAGGTAGACTATCATGTCGTCTGCATGAGCTTTTCTGCAGAGAGCTCACCTCATGGACTGTAGATAACTGCACATGAACAAATCTTAATGGATAGTACTAGTGAGAATCTAGTAGGTATAAGAATGCTTTGGAAGCAACATTCAAAATACACATTTAATAGGTAACATTTGTATTAACTGAAAAGAACCTTTAAGAATGGTTGGATTTTAGAGGCAAAAATTAAGGTCTATAATTTTAAAGTAGGTTCTAAGATTCTCATTTCAAACAGCAACACATAGTAACAAATGTTTCCAGAGTAACTCTTCCAGCCATAGAATCTCTTCATGGCATTGTAGCACTTAGGTTAAAATTTAAAACGTGAAACACAAGTAATATGTTATTCAAGTAGATGCATATCAGAAGATAGACCAGAGTGGGCCATTCAAAGTAGCTTTATCTTTTTTTTTTACACAATTTTTTTATTCGATATAATTTATTTACATTTCAAATGACTTCCCCTTTTCTAGCCCCCCACTCCCCGAAAGTCCCGTAAGCCCCCTTCTCTTCTGCTATACCACTCCTGGGCATATACCCAGAAGACTCCCCACCATGTAATAAGGATACATGTTCTACTATGTTCATAGCAGCCCTATTTATAATTGCCAGATGCTGGAAAGAACCCAGGTATCCCTCAACAGAAGAGTGGATGCAAAAAATGTGGTATATCTACACAATGGAGTACTATTCAGCCATTAGAAACAATGAGTTCATGAAATTCTTAGGCAAATGGATGGAGCTAGAGAATATCATACTAAGTGAGGTAACCCAGACTCAAAAGGTGAATCATGGTATGCACTCACTATTAAGTGGATATTAACCTAGAAAACTGGAATACCCAAAACATAATCCACACATCAAATGAGGTACAAGAAGAAAGGAGGAGTGGCCCCTGGTTCTGGAAAGACTCAGTGAAACAGTACTCAGCAAAACCAGAATGGGGAAGTGGGAAGGGGTGGGTGGGAGGACAAAGTAGCTTTATCTTATCTTTTGTTTTAAATGTAGAAGAGAGAGACTATCACTAGCTGGTTTATTTAAAGAAGAGATCACCATGTCTCTACCAGTGCTCTGTAAGCCAGCACTCTCAAGCACTGCTGTTGGGGCTCATGTTCATCAGAAGCCATCAGAGTTCATGGCTGATCTCATGGAGAATAGGCAGGAATCTAAGCAGGCCCCCTTTAGTCTTTCAACAGCTTCACCAGCTGCATTCATTCACAGGCATCCTTGTACTCCATGATAAGCAGGGCTAGTTAGCAAATTCTAGAATGTGGACTGCCTGTAAGAAAGCCTGCCCGGGCCTGTGTGCCAACCTCAAACCACTTACATCCAAGCTGAAAGGCAACAGTAATTCAAACAGCATTGCCAGTGAAACAATCAAGTGTGGTCAGTGTGGTCTCTGACTATAGCAGTACCAGTGAATTCATTAATTTATGCCATTGTGTTTCAAGAGGTGATTTTTAAATCATCCCAGTAATGTGCAATGGTTTCTAAACTTATGATGGGAATCTCAGAGATAGCTCATTTAATAAAATTGCTTGTTAGACAAGACCCTGAGCTCTCTCTTTAGAATAGATCATTGAAAGATGGTAGTAAGTAGCTAGAATTAGTGACACACATCTTTAATCCCTGGCCTGTATAATTGAGTTCCACAACAGCCAGACCTACATAGTAAGACTCAGTCTCAAGGGGAAAAGGGGGCTGGGCTGGGATGGAATGGGAATGCCGGTGACAAGCTTGCTCAGCAAGTAAAAATGGTTGCTGTAGAACCTGACAGCCTGAGTCTGCTGTCTGAAATCCACATGGTAAAAGAAGAGAACAAACTCCTACAAGCTGCCCTCTAACGTCTACATATACACTATAGACATGCAATGTGCCTCTCCTTAAAATAAGTAAATAAGTAAATAAATTTCTTTAAGAAAGTTGAATATAGTAGTGTGCAAGGTGTTTGAGAAGCAGAGAAAGAGACCCCAAAGATTGACCTCCAGCATCTTCATGCACATTTATACACATGTGTACATACAAATTCACACATATACACCCCAAAATAAACAAATTTAAACAAAGTAGAATAAAATCAGCCAAATTAAACTTTAATGGTTCGCTTGGGAATTTGGTGGTTAAGAAGACCCCTTAAGCTATGCCTGTCTTCACCAAACTGAACTCCTGCACTGGAGTTTTGAACACTGAAGCATAGGTGAGCACTCTCTGTAACACTCAACAGAGTAACTTAGCTCAAGCCTAGAAAAGTCCCGAAGAAGGCAAGCTATTCATCTCCATCAGGTGTTCACTCCAAGGGAATGTCTCTGTCAAAGCCAAAGACTGACTTGGAGCTAGATACCAGAAGTTGCATTCTGAACAAACATTGTCCAGAGACCCATGTCTAAAAAGTCTGGACACTAGCCAATGACACTAGGAAAGAGTGGAACCTTTAGGAGGTAAGGCTAGTAGGAGGAAGTGAGGCCATTATGGCTGTGCTCTTAAAGGAGAAATTAGGAGCACAGCCTCCTTCCTCTCCTTATTCCTAGTTATCATTAGATGAACAGCTTCCCTAGCACATACCTCCCACCTTGATACTCTGCCTTACCACAGGCCCAGAGGCAATGGAGCCAACCATGGACTTAAATCTCTGAAGTCATGAATCAAAATAAGCTTTTCCTTCTAATAAGCTAATAGCTCCAGGACTTTGTCATAGTATTAGAAAGCTGAATAACACAGGCTCTGATCCCATGTCTGCTGACCAACTATATACCCTTGCGGAAGTCATGGTCAACATCTGCTTCTGTCTGTTGCATATTTTCTATAGAACTGTGAGAATAACACACAGTGACATATGTGAAAGTGTTTGTAAAACAACAACAAAATAACCAAGTGCTAATTTGGTTTAGACTTCCTTTGACTAGGCATTTTCAAGATCTACACAAACACAGCAATGCAGTGATACTCCTCTCTACTGCTAAAATAGAAGGTTCTCCATGTATGAATCTCAGGGTTGAGTCTTTGCCACCTCTGCTGAAATTGGAGGAGTGTCCATGCTTGACCCTTCCACGAGGAAAAACACTGTTCTTTTTACATAACAGCCACAGAAAGCTACCCCTAGGAATATGTTAGGCAGCACATTCCCCACCCACGAAGTCAGGACAGGATATCACAGCCCTGACTCTCCTGGGGAGGTCACTAAGGAACAGCAAGGGCTGGTGGTGCAGCCAGTACCTGTTAAAGGTCACATCCTACTTTTAGACCTAAGCAGAGGCTGCCATATGTGTCCTGAATTGCCATTCGGTGAGGGTTTCTCCTCATCGAAGAGTAAGTTGTAGCCACCCCTATCCAAGTGAAGGTGAAGAACAACTTTTTGCTTGTGTGAAAAATAATACATATTCAACCCAGATGAGACGCGGTCTACAACAGTGGCTACCGTCAAAACTGGGATATTGCTGAGGAAGCAGAAAAACTGGACCTTTTTGTGCACTGTTGATAGGAATGTAACATGATACTATGCTGTGATAATGCATGTGGAAGTCCCTCAAAAGGGGGAACCTAACACCTCCATGTGATGCAGCCATGCACTTCTGTGACTTCTGGTTCTATACACACAAGAATGGAAATCGGACTGTCTTTGAGTACTATTGCTATTGCGATAAAACACCACAACTGAAAGCAAATTCGAAAGGAAAGGATATGTTTTGCTTACTCTTCCACATCACAGTCCATCATCTAAGAAAAACAGGACAGGAACCTGGAGGCAGGAGCTGAAGCAGAATCCATGGAGGAGTGCTGCTTACTGGCTTGCTCCTTATGACTTGCTCAGCTTGACTTCTTATAGCCCCCAGGACCATTAGCCCAAGGGTGGTACTGCCCATAGTGAGTTGGCCCCTCCCACATCAATATGTGGGAGGGCTTGCCCAGAAGCTTTTCTGGTGTAAGCATTTTTCAACTGAGGTTCCCTCTTCCAAACTGACTCTAGATTGAATTAAGTTGACACAAAACTAGCCATCACATGGGGCTAGGTTCACATTGTTATACATGACAGCACTATTCACAACAGTCAAAAGGAGGAACCCAACCACCCAGAGACAGAAAAATGAGTTAACAACATGTGGTGAGCCTTACAATATAATGCTTAGCAGCATTAAAAAGAAAAGACATTCTGAGAGACATGCTTCTATACAGACAAACCTGGAGAGCATTATTCTCAGTGAAATCCATCAATCAAAAAAGGATAAATGATATATTATTGCATTAATGGGAGAACTTGAAATAGATATATCCATAAGATGAAGAACATAGCAAAGTTTGTCAAGAGCTAGGAAGGTAACGGGGGTTCAATGGTTGTATTATCAGTCTGTGAGGATAAAGTTTTGGGGATGCTAATGTCAACTTGTCTGGAGAGAGCTGGGACCAAGGGCACTTAAATGAATGCACTTAAAGAAACAGGCATCACACCATAACAGAGGGGATCTCTTCTGCCAGGTTCCTATCTCCTGAGGATTGGAACTGAAATAAGTGTCAGCTAGATGGTGAAGACCACTGGGTGATTGCAAGGTGAAGAAGGAAAGATGGGAGCAAGGTAGCTCTATGATGTGTGGCCACTGTGAACTTCTGAACCTTCCTTCCAAGAGCAGCACAAGGAAATGAAAAAGAAAGCAACTTTGTTCATATTTTAAAAGTCCAGGGCTAATTCCTGTAAAGTCTGACCCTCCATAAGGCATTTCAGGCTCACATGTTAAATTTCTTTTATACAGTCTTCTTGGTAGACGTTCACACCTGATCAAACATCTGTAAATGAGCTAGTATAAAAATTGAAACCCCTGAACTATAAGGCCAATCCCCAAGCAGACCTCCAGGGCACAGACTGCCTCACACCTCTGAAATTTAATTGACACCTGCTGTGGGTGTTTGTGGCCAAGAGAGGGCCCATGACCTTATATCTCCCCCAGTACAAACTGAGATTCAGAGGTGAGGATCTTGCATGCCATATGTTGTCCCCACCCCTCAATTGGAAGTTAGACTACAGTCTTGGGCTATTCAACTTGGAAGTCTTATTGATTGAAGACGATGTGTTAGAGACTCTCAATTAAGACACTCCTATTCAAAAAAGAAAAAAGAAAAAAAAAAGAAAAGAAAAAATAAAACAACCCATAAGCAGACTTCATTATGAATCTGCACCCGATATCCAAAGTGATCCAAAACTTGAAATTTCTGAAATGCCATACAATACTACAAATAAAAAACAGCACACTCAGTCTCATATTACATACTAAAACCATTGTATAAGATGATAATCAGTGTATGTGTGCAAGTTACATATATAACATATATAAATGTCATGAGACCTCAATCCCATCCAACTATGTTACTATTAAATAAAAGCATTTCAAAATATGAAACACTTCCAGCTCAGGCCTTTCAGATAAGGGGCACTTAGCTTGTATTTCTCTTTGGGTGGGTGGGTGGGTGTCTGCTAAGGAGCTAAAAGCTTGCCTGATAAGTAGCTGGGACTCAGACCCACATCTCTGACTTTATATTTAGTGCTCCTCACTGCTACCTCCTGCTGCCTGGTCTGAGAAATACCTTAAACCCAATACCCTAAGATGTCTCCCAGAGCCGTAGAGTATTGTGAGGAGATGTGAGGAGGATTGAAATCTCCAAACCATGCACCAAGACTGCTATGCACACAGGTTTAAATGCATCTCAGCATTGTGCAAAAGTCAGACAAGTCAAAGGCTGCTAGAAATATATTCCATATCCTCTCCCATCTTCCAACTATATAGATATCTGTGAAGCTATGTCCTGCAGATTCCATTGCAGATAGGATAACCAATAAAATAATCATAAAAGAATAAAAATCTTCCATAGAGAACTGTCTGCTCTGTTATCACCTAGGATAGCAACAGGAACCTGGTCTTGGACCCATGGGGGGAAGAAAACCAAAGCTTGGGGCTCTAAACTAACATTCTAACCAGCCCTGGAATGCTTTGTTACAGGGCTTACATTTTTACACATTTAATTGACATAGTTAAGTCTCTGCTAGAAAATGCTTGCAATCTCCAGCTGATACATGGACATGTGATTGCTAGATAGTCAGTTGCTTTTATACCTGTGTGATTAGTAAGAGTCACATTTACTTGAAAAAATAACAAATAAAAACTACCCATTTGCCATATTTTAATGTGACAAATAAAATTTTAATTTTATTTCAACATGAAATAACAGAAGCGCAGATGTCACTGTGAGGGAGTCTTCCAATGTTTCTTCTTGCATTGAGTGCTGGAGGTGGGGGTGGGGTGGCACTATTGGTTGGTCATTTTAACTTTAACAGGGTGGGAAGTCAGTCTCTTATGGTCTCTGAGTGACTTTCTAAGGCCAGCTGCTGGACTCACAATGGGGGCTGTGATTCTTCTGACACCCTCTCACTGTTGTGGTACACTGAATGAAAACAGGGGCTGGCTTTGCGCACAAGTCTCCTGGCTTCCCAGGAGAAGCCAGCAGCATTCTTCACAGAAAGACTCTTCAAAGGGCAGGATGTGCAGCTAAATCTTGAGCTACATTCTTGAGTTACATCCACCCACACATGGGGAAAAACATTCCCATCAGCTTCACACGTACAAAAAGCACAATGAATGTTTATCCAGGACAGAGAGGAACACAGGAAGACAAAGGAAGTGGAAAGGAGCAGGGTCCAGCACTAGGAAGACCAACAGGCAGCAAGTGGGAAAACAAGCATCAGCCCTGGGACCTGGAAGGCAGGGATGAGGTTTGCCTCCATGTGCCCTAACAGTCCTGAAGGAATTGAAAGGATGTGACGGTGCCCCAGGACAACTATCAGCTTAAAAGCACTACAATATACAATAACAATTTGTCCAACTGCAGAATGGAGGGCTAATAAGTCAGTATTTACTTGCTAAGAGAATATGCAGCATCTTCGCCTTGTGCTACTTGCCTATGCTCACTAGTTTATTAGCTATAACTGAAACCTGACCTTTTACACTTTGTCTTGTCACAGTTTTCATAAGGATAAGCCAAAACAATTCCAGTTCAAATAGATGGGAAGTCTATTAGAAAACCATCGAACAGAGTGGTGTGTGGAGCATTAGCCTCACATCTTCACCATTTGTAATCAGAAGAATTAGTTCATTTTTTAACCCAATTTTAACTATTTTGTAATAACCACTAGTATTTTCTCTTACCTGTGTTTGCAATCCATTTGCAAGCTTCTCCATTACTTTTGTTTTCAATGTTGGGGATAGAATCCAAGACCTTTCATGTATTAGGCAACACATCCTACCACTGACCCACACTTACACCCCCACCCACACCCTCATCTTCATCCACACCTACACCCACATCCTCATCCATACCCATACCCACACCTACAAGGCTCTTTTAAAACTGAATTCTCTTAGAGCCAAATAACCCTATTAAAAATGGGGTACAGAGCTAAACAAAGAATTTTCACCTGAAGAATTTCAAATGGCTGAGAAGCACCTTAAGAAATGTTCAACATCATTAGTCATTAGGGAAATGCAAAGCAAAACAACCCTGAGATTTCAGCTCACACCAGTCAGAATGGCTAAGATTAAAAACTCAGGAGACAGCAGGTGTTGGCGAGGATGTGGAGAAAGAGGAATACTCCTCCACTGCTGGTGGGATTTTAAGCTGGTACAACCACTCTGGAAATCAGTCTAGTGGATCCTCAGAAAACTGGCTATGACGCTTCTGGAGGACCCTGCTATACCACTCCTGGGCATATACCCAGAGAATTCCCCGGCATGCAATAAGGACCCATGCTCCACTATGTTCATAGCAGCCTTATTTATAATAGCCAGAAGCTGGAAAGAATCCAGATGTCCCTCAATGGAGGAATGGATACAGAAAATGTGGTATATTTACACAATGGAATACTACTTAGCAATTAAAAACAATGAATTCATGAAATTCTTAGGCAAATGGTTGGAACTGGAAAATATCATTTTAAGTGAGGTAACCCATTCACAAAAGAACACACATGGAATGCAGTCACTGATAAGTGGATATTAGCCCAGAAGCTCTGAATAGCCAAGACACAACTCACATATCAAATCATTCCCAAGAAGAAGGAAGGAGAGGGCCCTGGTCCTGGAAAGGCTAGATGCAGCAATGTAGGGGATTACCAGGACAGAGAAGAGGGAGGGGGATGAGGGGGGGATGGTGGGGAGAATAGGTGGAGGGAAGAGGGCTTATGGGACTTATGGGGAGGGGGAACGGGGAAAGGGGAAATCATTTGGAATATAAACAAAGATTATAGAAAAAATAAAATAAAACTGAATTCTCTTCCTGTCAAATAAGACAAAGATAAACTTTACCAAGCCTGTTATCTTTACCTGTAAATGAGCAGTGTCTGTATGAAGTTGTCCTGGGTGATATCAGAGGTCTCACACTAGAGACTTGGGTTGTTTAAAAGCTATTCGCTCTCTCCTGAACGGACACTAAGGTCTCAGTACTGCTAACATGGTACAGGAATGTTAGGAGGACTCCCACTTGAAACTGAGCTCTACACGTTTTCTATCCAGCACTCTTGTGTTATGTCTCCCCACACACGGGAGGCTACTCCAGCCAGCTTCACACCCCGGGCCACTACACTGAGTCCATATCAGAAAGCAGGGAGAAAGAAGAGAGAAAGGAGGGCGGTGTGGAGGGAGGGAGGGGGACTATGCCCTGCTGCTTCCTTGGATGTCACTAAAAGAGCAACAAAGAGATTTGAGAATAACAAACACATTCACACAGTCAAAAGAGATGAGACAGAAGGCAACACTAGTAGAATTTTGGAACTAAATATCACCAAAACAGTCAAATTTTAAAGAGAACAGAGGGAAAAATGGGAAGAAACTTGAGTTCCATATTGAACCTCCATAAGTCTGCTTCCCAAGCAAATAGCAACAAACAAACAAAACAAAATAAAAAAAAAAAAAAAAAACAGCCAGAAACACAAGGTCTCAAATTATTCCAACTATCCATCATGTTGCAGGGAGCACATAGAGGTTATAGTCCACTTAAATGAGAAGATCAAACAAACAAGCAAACAAAAAACAAACAAACAAACCTCAAAAACCAAAAGAGGCAGTCCAACATAGAGAACAGCTCACTCACACACCATCTGTGCTTTGGGTGGAGTGGGATGAAGGCAAGACTGCCCAGAACTGCTTTGGAGAGTTTTCTCTAAGAACATAAAGTTTGTAGACTATATAATACATATGAGTGTGTGTAAAATGATTTATATAGTTAGTATATAGTTCAGCTTTTTTTACTAACAAAAAAAATTTAGATAAAGGCAACTAAACCTCTGGGGGCAGAGGAGAGTTTAGCAAGAAATAAAAGTTATGATAATGTTCCACCTTGCAATCACTCACAAGCAGGATTTTCAAGAAGCACTTAATTCTTAATTAACAAAATTTAGTAATAATTCCATGTTTAGAGAACAGGATGAAGAAGGACAAACTAATAAGTTTGTGTCTGTGTGTGTGTGCGCGTGTGTGTGTGTGTGTGTGTGTGTGTGTGTGTGTGTGTGTGTGTGTATGTGTGTAGCGTAGTATAGGTGTGTGCATGAAGTGTGTTGGAGGTAGAAAGTGGGAGAGACCTAATTTTTATCTCCTTTTATAATAAGTCATTTTTTAAAAGAAAACTTAAGTATGAAAAGCAAAAGAAACAAACATGTACTATTTGGATGGACAGAGGAAAGTGCTAAACAAATTAGTCAATTAAATGAAAGTGTCCATCTCTGGTGAAGAAGAAATGGGGGGAGGAGCATGGATTGCTGTTCTCACAAAAACCTCATAGAACTTTATGAGTTTTCATAACACACACACACACACACACACTACATATATAAAAATATGTTATATGTAACAACATTAAATATTTAATATTATAGTTATAAGTAGAGTGTCCTAATTGTAGCCTGGCATTCACTGCTTTATCATCTCAATAATTAGCGGTTTTCAATAAAATGGAAGTTTTTTGTGTTTGCACTTTTTTTTTTAGGCTTGTTTTATTTTAATGACTGATCCATGTGAGGCCCCAGCCAGGCCACTATGTACAGACAGGGGAAGCTTTATTTCTTGGTCTCTTCCTCTTTGGACAGAGTCTTGGAGATCTCTTCCTTCTTGGCCTCTAGGAGCTCCTCCGGCGCTTTCGTGCTTCTTTGGTCTTAGACCTGCGAGCCTCAGCCTGGTCTGCAGTCAGCTTGTGGTTGTGCTCCACGAGAATTCGCTTGTTTTTGAACACATTCCCTCTGACCTTCAGGTACAGGCTGTGATACAAATGGTGGTCAATCTTAGATTCCCACTATCTCCTAACAAGCCAGCGAAGGGTCCTCGTCCTTATCCAGATCACCTTCTTGGGCATCTGAGCGTTGGCAGTACCCCTCCTCTTCCCTATGCCCATATGCTTGCCCTTCCGTCAGGCCAAGGTGTCCCTTCCCCCCCACACACCCCCGCAGTGAGCCAGGGAATGGACAGTCACAGGCTTCCAGGTGATCAGCCCATCCTGATCTGCTGACGGGAGTTGACGTTGGCGATTTCATTGGTCTCATTGGGGTCCAAGCAGACCTTTCTTTCCCACAGCGGAGGACACTAGAGGCGAGCCTCTTCTGTAGCCCGAGCATACTCGTGGCTGCGGACGCAGCAGCAAAAGGAAAGAGCTCGTGTTTGTACTTCTTTAACATCATTTTATTTTAGATTCGTTTTCCTGTCTGCATATATGTATACTGTTTATATGTCTGGTGTCCATAGAGGTTAGAAGAAAGTGCTGGACCCCCTAGAAGTGAAGTTACAAATGTTTGTGGGCCACCATGTGGGTTCTGGGAACTGATCCTAGGTCTTCTGCAAGAGCAACAAATGCTCTTAACCACTGAGCAATCTCTCTAGACCCTTTCCTCAGTTTTTAAAAAAGCTTAGTGAATGCTGACAGTTGTCAAAGCATTAAGTAAGATTTGAAACATACGTCTTCTATTCCCTATTTTCCCATACCATAGGGGAAAGTCGACTTTATAGCTCTAATTTGAAACAAATCTGCTCAAGAAATCTAGCAATCAAATATTTAGAAATACAGAATATGCAACCATTTCTCAAGAAAGGCAGTCTCCTCTGCCTGAGTCACCATAAGGTTCTCCTGCCCTTACTGGCAGTGCCGAGTCTGTATTTGTCTTCCTGTATGCCTCCTTCATTCATGGTCCAGTCAGAGATTTCTGGGAAACTCGAGATTTGGCCTTTTGACATTCATTGAGAGCTCAGGGGGAAGACGGCCAGGCTTGCATCATTCTGGTTCCAGTCATCTCTGGCTAGACAGATACCCTTCATTAGGTTTCTGACATTCATGGAGGTCTCACCTATGATCAGTTGCTACCACTGGCTCTGTTGACAGAGCCCTTTGAAGTTGACATTGTCCTCTTCCTGCAACCCATTTCTGTGACATTTCTCTTTGTTTAGCATCTACCTCAGATGAACCATCCACACGCAAGACATTCTAGAAACTGCTTAGTCATCCCTAATCTAAGGTGCCATAGAAACTTGGTCTGGACAGGGACAGGAGTCCTGGAGAGTCCAATGTATAGGAGCTATAAAACGTTACCACTGATTTTGATCCCATTAAGGAGAAATCAAGACATAACTCATATTAAAACGTAGCTACAAATATTTTGTCAGCCTATGCTTAAGATATGATCTATGAAATGAAAGTCATGGGAAAACATGTTCTAGAGTTGGGAGATGAAGTGTTAATGGTTTGGTTTTCAGTGAGGCACCTCTGAGAGGCAGGAGAGCCTTTAAGAGCGAAGGGCTTAGTAGGAAGACACTGAGGCACGTGCCCAGGAAGGGGCTTGTGAGACTCCCAAGCCCTCCTCACTCTCTTAGTTATTGCCCCTGGGGTAAGTGGTTTGGTTTGCTCTACACTCCTATCATGATGTGTTGCCAGTCTACCTGGGGCCCATAAGCACTGAGTCAGCCCAGACAAAGGCTGGAATCTCAAAAACAGAGACTCAGGCAACTCTTTCTTCCTGCAGGCTGATGATCTCAGGTGCTAGTTGTAGAGACATCTGGCTAACATATCATGAAATCCATCCTTTGACTTTCTTCCTTGCTTTCTTTTCAATCTGTTGCTTAAAAGGCCAAGAGACTCGAACTTACTATTCCAAAGCTTATCATTTATTGGGTATCTTGAGGAATCTATTCTGCAGTGATAAAGTTAACAGTGGAAGCCTACCTAATCAAATGTTCTAAGCAGGGTGCAAATCCCATACCACACGAAGAGAGACTTATCTCCTTTGTGATAATAAAAATATGGGATGTGGAGAGCTTCATATTCTAATAACATAAGAAACACAAAACTCAAGCATATTGAAACTCTATTGAAAGTAAGTTGTATGTAAGATGTTAAACTTCTCTTTTGAGTTAAATCTTGATAGGCAGAGCATTTTAAAATAGCCTTATGTGTTTGGCAGAGTGTGTCACCAGAATTCAAAGTTTATCTAATTTTGATATTTCAAATCATTCTATAGTTCAGAAGCTCTACGTGTATATTGAGCATTTGACCTTTTATGATATGCCTAGCAGGCACTTGCTTATTTAGCCACAAATGTTTTACTTTGAAAGCCTATTCTGGAATATAATTGTCTCAGTATTTGGAAGGCCTGTTTTTATATACTAAAGTGAACATTCCTGGTCTCTTATTTTAAACACACTGATTTGAAGGGTCTCCCAAGAAGCGGGCTATACCATGGTACCAGCCCTTTCCCTTGGCTTACTCATTGCTGTCTGCCAAATACCTCATATGGGTAGAAGCATCCGAATACTTGTAATAAAAAGTCTTGTCCTTACGCACAATGTGTTTAGGAGATATGCGCTATATATGAAAAATCCAAAAATAGTATTGAGACTCTCTGCTGACAGAATTTCTACAAGTAAAATGTTTCAGGTTAGACAGATGTAATAAAAAGCAGAGAAGATGGAGTACGTGTGAAGAGAGTGAGGGATCTGGACAGACAAAGCCATATCCATTTCTCCCAAGAAATTGTTTTAAAAGATTTTAGTAGGCGGGCAAGCAGTTAGCATGAAACCAGATCTTTAGTGTTAGGTGTTTGCTTAAGTAGATTTCAACTCTGGAATGTTCTCCTTTCCGCCCTTGAGAAAATTACTTAAATGCAGAGGAGACAAAGGCCATGCCCAGAGTTGCTGGGTTCTTACCAGAGATGAGGAAGCAGAAAAGTTGGAATGGCTCAAGGGAACCACAAACCAAAGTAGCCTCTAATTGTCAGCTCTGCCTACAACTACCTGAAGACAACTCAGGCTTAATAAATTACCAAGTAAATACCTCCACATGGTATTATTACCTCACAGCAGGAAAGCCCCATTTTGTGGTAGCTAATGCATTTAAACATCTCAGAGTGTGATCCAAAAGGTGGTGCTTACAAAGGCCTTTATGCAAAGAGCAGAGGTGCAGGCAGCTAGGGCGGAATCCAAAAGGCCCATGTTTGTCATTCTTCCTGAGGCAATGGACTTCATGATGTAAAACTCAAAGGTTGTTCCCTCCATCCTCAGCAAAACCAGGCCACTGCCCGGCTTCAAGCGCAGGAAATTCCCACTACTGTAAGGTTCTGCCTTTGAGAAAAGCACAAGACTCTGGAAAGTTACATAAACATTCAGAATTAAATGGATGTTGAGAAGAATAGGGAAGAGTAGAGACAACGGTGGGCAGTGGGACTGCAGAACAGGAGACCCTAGATAGCCTCGCTCTCCACAGCGGGTACCCTCACGTGGAGCAATGGAAGCTGCCATCCCAGGATAGCATTCTTTCCTTGAATGCTAAGAAAAATCAGTGATTCTGTGCTCCCCTCTGCAGCACATACATTAAAGCTGAAACAATACAGAAAAGATGAGCAAGCACCACCCCTGTGTAGGGGTGACACCCAAATTCATGAAGAGTACCACAGTTTATACAGAGAGAATCTGAAGTTTGGTGGGTAGGAAGGTGGGAGAGAATCCAGGAGGAATTAGGGAAAGGGAATGAATATGATTTAAAAATGCTGTATGAAATTCCCAAAGAATAAATAAAAACATTCTTTTATTTTTCAAAATCAGTAATTTAAACTTTCAAAACATTTAGGGACTCAGAGTTGTTACATCTGAACATGAAGGTCATAGACTTTTATTCCACAGGTCAGGAATGTTTGATGTATTTCTTAAAGCACACAGTTCTTATTATGATCACTATTAGTATCTAACACTTATAATGATCTTACTCTGGTCCTGACAGTCCTTATTTAATGCCCATCTCTACCTCATATATGCCACACACACACACACACACACTCACACACACACACACACACACACATCAGCCCCATTTATACTTGAAAGGTTAAATAATGTCTCTGAGGCCATACAGCACTAAGTAGCAGACTGGGGGAATATGGTTCAGTAAAGCACTTGCCTAAACACTTAAAAGCCCTAGGTTTTTTTTTTCTCTAGCAGTACAAAAGCCACCAACAAAAAAAGTGACCATGTGAATGGAAAATCCTACTGTAGTACATGTTGCTTTTGAGAATTTTTCATGGCAAACAGCAGGGTCGAGAAATCTGGCTATTTTCTGCAGATTGGGAGACTATTACGTGCCCCTTGGAGGGTCTACTTTACGTCTTTTATTTAACTCATCCTTTATTTATTATCCAAAGAATGTGCTTTGAAACAAAACAAAATACGTTGGTTGGTAATGCCTGGCCATTGCAAGTTGAAAGTTCTTTAATCAGTTCCCTGGGGCCTCCCCATGCCTGCCTTCTGCAAGGTTCTGTTTTAGGCCATCTGCATGTGGGCTCTGCATTCTTTCCTATCTGAGACCTCTCTCTTCCTGCTTGTGCCACTGGTTTCCTAGGTGTGAGCACTCCAGAGAAGGCTGAGGCTTCGAGCCAGCTAGGGGTCCACAGAATGGACTTCTGTTCTGGTTGCCACAGCAACCAAAAATTCCTGGCACCTGGCAGGCTTCTCCCTGATGTGGAAATCATACAACTTCACATGTGCTTTCCCTTGCTTTTCAAAGCACTTGTCAAGTCTACTCCCAGTCAAAAGACTCCCTGAGACCTCAGTCTCGCTTGGATTGAACCTACCTCTGCTGCTTCCAACCCCAAGAAGCGTTAGAAAGAAGCTGGAGAGCATTAACTGTTTCCAGCATCATTGGTTTGGGTCCTTTTTTATCTTACATTGCTGCCTCCTCATTTTGCAACTCCAATGCCCGGTATAATAATGAAGTCTCTGCCGGCTGGCTGCCATTCCTATTTGCAATGCAATGGTCCCCAGGATGTCCTGACTTTCTGTGAATGTCTACCATCTGTGCTCATATACAAATCAGTTCTTCAAATGTGCTTATGTAAGCCTGACCTTCATTTTGGAGGAAATAAAAGTCGTATTTTAATTCTTTCTAGGAGACTCCTTTTCAGGGGCTTTGTTTGGCATTTATGAATTGACATCATCAGGAGGGGAGACTTTACCAAACACAAAGAATACTGTTGGAAGCAATGACTTCCGGGGTTTGGTTTGTTTTTCATTTACATAACCATGAAGGGTCACTTAATCTGTTTTTTCCCCAACAGAATCACTGAGCTCCAGAGATCTGTGGCCTCCACCCAGAAACATGGCTTCTGATCTTTAAATACTGGGTTTTCTCCCTAAAGCACTGCCTTACCTAAGCTCCACTATCCATCCTGCTGACCCAACAGTGTAAGTAGCTCAACAGCAATCAATGGGCGGCTGGAAAAAGAGCAAAGCACTGGGGATGTGTCCAGAGATGGCCACCGTAGCTCACGGTACACACACCGAACACAGCTTTTCTTTTGAGAGTTGAATTTGCTCTAAGCCAGCTTGTGCTCCCTTGGTTAAGCCCAAGAAGAGAGTGTCAGCTGGCCAAGATGTGTGTCTACAGTGCACGTAGAAGGATGTCCTTGTCATTCTGAGGCCCAAGAGGGAGTGACTTTTTAAATTTTGCAAAGCTGCACTTGGCTGGCTTAGACTGGTTCTCTATTCCAAGAGGGTTTCCTGGTATTGAAGAAGAAGGATGTATAAAGCACAAGGCAGGTGCTAAGTCTCAAAAACCCAGTTTTTCTTCAATTCCACATTGATTAAGGGTCACAAACAGCCACGGAGTAGAGCAGGTACCTGTGTGGTTAAGGGCTCAGTGGTTCACTTAAGAGGGTAGTTTTCAGGTAACAGTCTCTTACCTGGATGGCATTTGTAATCAAAAAGTTCAGTGTCTGGAGAGGAATACAGAATGAACAGGACAGTGTAGGAATCCCCTGTTACTGATGAAGAACTTAAATATCAGGACAGCAATGGTTTATGCTGCTTCTTGCAGAGAAGAGGTTTATGCTGTTTCATGGAGAGAAGACCTTTACTGTGGGCCCCATACCTTGTTTTTTCCTTTATTTGAAAGAAGAAAAAGTAGAATTTATGTACTTTAAGAAAATACAAAGTGAAAAATTATCCATCAGAACAGCAAAGACCTGTTTCCAGGAAATGGATTTTGAAAGGAAAGCCTTGGTGTCCTAAGGTTGAAACCAGGAGGTCTCCTGACTTTGAACGTGAAGGATGAAAGAATCCTATGTCCAGGTGCAGGTCAGGCGGGCCTCATTTCAACTGCTACAGGAGGCTGCTTAAAGTCCTGGTTATGGTCCAAGAATATCCTGGCAGTTAGTATCCTGCATTAAAATTTATAAACCACAAAAGACCTTTTCTCACAGAGAAGTTAATTCAGGCTGCATAGTCTTTGAAAAAAAAACCTTTAAAAGAAGGTAGTCATCAGAAGAGGTTGTATGGAAACCTAGAAGTAAGTGATGCTTTTTACTCCCCCCAAAATGTACTAAAAATACAGCAATAGGAATTTCAGAAGGAAGGGAAATGGCACCACATATAATTTTATTTCAAAGAGGTCCCAGGAATGAGCTATGGGATTGCCAGAATTAACTTAACGGTAACCAAAATATGGGAAGAGTATTACAGGCTACAGACCCTGCCTGAAGAATGGAAACTGTCTCACCTTGGTGTCTCACTCTCTGGAGACACGAGGTCTGAAAAGATCCCCCAATCGGTGGCCCCAGCTGTGACTGTCCCCAAACACCCAGTTGTCTGCCCTGTCCTCTATCACTCCCCACTGAGCTCCATGGGCACCTCCTCTAGAATACCCTGGGTTAACCTGGCCAACCTTTAGTGCCAGCTGCAGCCCAAAAGCCATTCTGACCCTATAGGTTAGGATAATTCTCCCTGCTGTATGCTCCTCCTGCTCTTACCGTAACCCTTGGCAACCTTCTCCATCACCTGGGCAGGGTGGGGTGTGGTTAGGTTGCTGCTATGTCCAACTTTCACTTATCTACCCAACAAATCCAGTAATTAAGTCTTCATGAAGTAAATGAAGGCCCCTCCCTAGGACTCCAGCTTTTTATGTTCTGGTATTGCTCCTCATTACTATACATGCTCAAGACAATCAACTTGTAAAGAGAAACGTTTGAGTTGGGCTCATAATTTTTAAGGTCCCAAGACATGATAGATTCGTCCTGTTATTTTGGAGTCTGTAATGAGATAGTTCATCACTGTGGAATTGTGTGACAGTGCAAAATGGCCATAGAAATGAAAACTAGACATAAGAAGGAATTAGGGTCACTCTATCCCTTCAATGTATGTTTTCAATGTCCTGAATGCCATCTAATAGGCCCCATTCTTAACGATCTATCACCTTCCAAAGTGCCAAGTTGGCCCCCACCTTCTACAAGCCTACCACCTGTCAGAGTCTCCCTCCTGACCCGTCCTTGTGTGTGTGTGTGTGTGTGTGTGTGTGTGTGTGTGTGTGTGACAGAAATCCACCTGCCTGTGTCTTCTGAGTGCTGGGATGAAAAGCATGCACCACCATGCCTGGCCACACATCAACTTTCAGGGAGGGGGCTTCATTATATATGCTTCATTTATCTTTTATTCTAAAAGGATATAGAGAATTAGCTCTGAAATTGGCATTCTGAGGATATTGGTAAAGAAAATGAAGTAGTAGCAAGAAGATAATCATTAAAAAGCAGGTAGTCACAATGCTGTTAAGTGGTTAAGCCCAAAGGCAATTAGGCCGATGGGTGGGGAAAGCATTTCACTTTATAGGAACAGAAGTGAACCCAAAACTATGCTCCTAGCTGTCTCAGAAGTCAACCTGCTCCAGTCTATACTGCACCTGTGGGAAACACCTGGAAGATTAAAGGAAACATCTGGAGGGGTACAGGGCAGATGTAGAGGATTACAGAACACACCCACTCAGGGTGTTTTCAATCTCAAATGTACTCAGTCTTGTTTTCCTCCTGATTTATGTAATTAGTCATTTCAACTGCAACAAAATAACAACTTTCTAGAATAACATTAACAACAGCATTAGTAGTTATTTTACCTATTTGCTGAGTGCCAACTTTATACAGGACATAGGGGTAAGGATTCTGTGCCCAGTTTCTGTTTATCTTCCATAGAAGTCTAGACGAGAGCAAAAGCGTGAACTTGTGCTGTGGTATCTGCACAGAAAGCTGGAGAAGTGTGTATAGGTTCCATAGCTAGTCATGGAAGGCACACACAGGCAACTCTGTTACTTTGGCCTCCTCTGCAGATTGTTGAGGATAGCTGGGTTACAGAGGAAACATTTAAGAAGTCTCTGAATCAGCTTGAGCAGAGGAGAACAAGTCTTCATATTTCAGCTTACAAGAGCTGCAAGGTGGGTCCCACATACAGACATAGGGTCTACTCAAGACCCTGACCTTCACAGAATCTATCAGTCCACTCTAAAAATGAGGCTATGCTGTGTGTGTTATGTGAGACTTGAGGCCTGCTATGCTGATGGGCCCAGGAAAGTGCTGGATCAACATCTTAGGAGACTGCAGTCTTCTACTAATGTTAAAATTGAAAATCTAGAGTATCTTGCAAGAAAGGCCAAGGGGACTAGACTGGTACCTCAGATCTCCTGGGAGTCACCCATGTTGCATAAAGTTTGGGCTGCACTCCACCCAGGCTTGGCTCCTTCTGCTAGACATGAAGCCTTCTGTAACCTCTGTCCCTGTCTGCCCTCTCAATCTATTTTCAAATGTGACTTAAGCTAACGCTGCAGAGTTAGATTTTAGTCAGCTTTCAAGATGTCAGAAAGATACGCTGCTTTATAATTATTCAGGACAATGGCTTCTACCTGCTTTCACATAGAGCAAAGGGAGTCTCTAGTCTTCCTTCAAGCCTACTGAAACACCTATATTCTTCTTTAGAAGTATTTTTAACCTATTGGTCTTATCTGTACACATCATGTTTACTACCTCAGCTATCTGTTAACTCCTTTATACAAAACTTTAAAAGAAGCAAGCCTTCTGTTAAAAAAAAAAAAAAAAAGCTTTCTCACTTAGTGGGCAATGAGATAACCAAAATTTTAATCCCATCTTTTAGTCCAGTGTTGATGTGACTCACACAAAGGTAGGTGGCGACACTGGCAGCACCGTGCTGAAGCCCAAGCAGGGTCCTGAATCCACGCCCAGCCCCAGATCAGAAAAAGGAGATGTTACACTGGTGATGGAACTGTGTGCATGACAACCACAGTCTCCACAAGTTTTCCTGTGTCATTGTCCGCATAAACCACAACCACAGAAACCAAGCAAGCAACAGAAGGGAGAAGAAGCTCAGTAATTAGCCAGCTCATAGGCCTATAGCATTTACTCCAGACCACGCTATCTGAGAGCTTGTCCTTCGTGTCACTCTGTAAAGAGCCTAAGGAGCCACGAGGCTAACTTAACTATCAGAGGTAAGATTAATGGGTAATCAGGCCAGAAAGAGGTCAGGGTTTTAAAATTTCATATTTTTATAGCCTAGAAAAATCCCCAAGGCAACATGACATCTTTTTAGTCACTAGACACAAGCAAAAAGGGAAAGAGAGAAATCTGCATAGCGCTCCAGTGTCTGCCCAGGAAGACTGCTGACCACGCCTCTCATCAGAACTTTGGTGCTATTAAAGACATGAACCCCAAGCTCACTCTAGCTAGCACTTACTGCTAAAGGATTCTTATGGAGCCTAGGAGTCTATATCTTTATCCCAAGAGATGATTGTTTCCAGTGTCTCTCATCCCATAAAAAATATCAGAGTGTCTCAAATGCATAGAAGTCAAGGTTACTCATCTGAAACAAGTTGCAGGACTCAGATGGAGTTGTAAGCTCCTGACACTACTGACCTTTCCAAGTGACCCTGGGAACTGTGAACCTAACATTAGCATGGACAGAGAGCAGGGAGAGTCAGTGGCTCCCTGCCATGGGCACTTAGGTTTACAGGCCCTGCCAGCGGGCACCTGGCACGAGGAACTTGGTGACAACAGAGAATCTCACAGCCTGTTCTTTTACTCAGCATACATGTGGCTTTCAATTAAGCCACCTGCTGCCTGTCTGACAAGGGCAGACCAAGGAATTTCCATGATGCACATTCTGTTGATGTCCTGTCACGCAGCAGCCTACTTTCAAATGGGTAAAGAACTAGATGTCCAGACCACCTCCCTGGGGATGAATGTGACCCTTCCAGCGAAGGCAGGGTGTGCTGCCATTCACATGTCCCCTTGCCCCAGCTTATCTGACTGGCTGAGAGACAAATTCTGTGTTTTGTCTGCCTGGGAAATCTAATGGAAACAACTATTAATAGACATATTTATTTTATCAAGGAAAATATGCTCTTAAAATGTTCAAGAAAGGATATTGCCTGGTTCTCAAGGACTAGCCTGAGAGAGTCTTGAGAATACACACACACCACACACACACACACACACACACACTATTATAAACATACATATATATGTATATATGCATATATATATATATATATTGCATGCATCTATTACCAAACTAAGTATATATGTGCAACTGTACTAGTATCACATTTCAGTAACTTTCATGAAAAAATAATTATTCCTTAATTTTTCAATTGCAGGAGGTAATTAATATTCTGGTGCTTTTCAACTGTCAGCATTCACCCAGGTAACAGCACATGGATGGGCCTGAGAGTATATATCTGGAACAAATCCTTTGGTCACACCAATGATACCTGGCAGGCATGGGCTGCTGTTTGAAGAGTGAGATTCCACTTTATGGTGAAAGGCCATTTTTATATCACTATAAAATAATAAGCGACAAAGTAGAACCTATAAAGCAAACTATTCAAATTGGCTTATTCTTTCTAGGTTGAGTCTAAAAGGGACACCAGAACCTAGGCAATGCCTTATTGCTGTTGTTAAAAACAATTTCCAGTGTGCTGCTAGTGCCACTGCCATGTAGAAGTTAACAAGTTTGACTAAGAAGGATCAGATTGCCTTCTTTTTCTGAGATAGCATCGGGTACAACGAATGTTTTTCTTCATGCTAATACTGAATGAAGACACTCAGTGTATGTCAGACCATACTGACCTTGTAAAATTGATCTTATCTGCAGAGAAAGGATTAAAATTCACTCCAGTGTATTCTCTCTGAAGATCTTGGAAAAAATAGGTAAACCCAAGTTATCTAAATATCCTGACTGGCCATACTCATAATTTTGTCTAAATACTTGAATAACTATATTAGTCATCATCACTTCTAAAACTTAAGAAATTATACCTAACAGCTATAGCTAAACAGTACACAAAAGTAAGAGGGCTTATCTCATTAAAGGATATGATACAAAAATAAATAAACAGGGAATGATCCACCCGGAGGGAAAGTTCTAGCTTTCTGGACATGGAAGAATTTTCCTGCAAAGCAGTAATGATCATAAAAGACACATAAAGTAGCCACAGTCAGCATGGGGTCCTTAAACAGTGTGTATGGAAGATCACATTAGAACTATCTGTGGTGAGATTTGAATCTGGTCTTGAAAGATTCAAAGATTCCTCTGGTCTTCTCAGGGGGAGAAAATGATCAAAGGTGTGGAGTATAACCAAGAGGCAGGTCCAGGAGTCAATGTATGTCTGTGTCCGCCACCCAGCCACCTGCTTATAGGCACATGATCTTATGTAATCCTTCCCCCAAATAATTTGACATTATTATAGCAATGTGGTGAAACATGAACTGAGACAAAGAAAAATGGAATGAATAACATCACACAGTTAATGAATGGTCCCCATGGATATGAATTTGAGTAGAAAGGATACTAGAATCAAGATATGAACCCCCACATCTATCTTAGAGTTCCCCAAGCTATTAATTGTGAGTTGGGGGAGAATATTGAAGTAGAATAATTAGAAATAAATTTTAATGGGGTTCAGTGATAACCCTTTATTTTATAGGCTGTAATATGCCTCAGCATGAATAAGATGTTAAACAATTTAATAATTTAATAACAAGAATGTGCCTTTATAAAACAGAAGCGTGAATGAAGTAAATGCTATGTGGTGGGACCCTATCATTTGACTTGTGAGAACCAGATAGCAAAGGCTTCAGAGAACATGAGAAAAGGCAGAGATTTGATATTTTATTAACCAGATCAAGAGCTGTGCCTCTTGATTTTGCAGGCTTTCATTTATTCCCAACATTATCTCATTAGAATACAGTGCCATGTTGGTAACTGGCCCCCTGAGCTTGGGACTTATGAGAGTTCTCTGGGGAAAAAGATAGAGAGCAGAAAGTGAAGAGCTTTCTCCGTGTGAGTCAGGTAGAGGTACAGCCCTGTAATTAAGACATGGCTCTGGACACCAAAAGAATCTCTTCTGCTCCTTTGTTAGGCTGATGACAGTAGTCATAATTTTAGAGTTGACGATTTTTAGAAACAATCTGTGCCAGGTTTGACCTAGATGTGTACTCCTTGGCTGCTAAGAGTATTTGGCAGTATGGGCCCCATAAACCAATGGGCCTTGTCTCATGTCTGTGGAGCCCATGTTGCTTGATTCTTACGCACATCAGAGAGCAGGATCTCATCACGCAGTATGTATGTGCATATTCACGTGCACATGTGCACGTATGTGATTCTGGCCCTGCAGCTCATTCATGCAGGAACTCCTTCTCCCTCTCCATGGTCTCTGATGCCGAATCTTCTGCATACATCCTTACATGGTGGTGAGGCAAGCCAGCTCATCTTGCCACCAGTCCAGTAGAAATATAAGACATAGTTCAAGAAATATAAGACATATTTCAAGAAATCACATGCTGTAACAATGTCTGAGAGAGTGTAATGGTGGGGACAAGAAGGAGGCCAGCAAGGCAGTGCAGTATCACAATGTCTAAAGAGCAGCCCGGGTACCTCAGAAACGTGGATTCTTCCACCCACTGAAAACAATGCGACATGGAAAAACAGGAAGGGCGTAATGTCTTCCAGGAGTGTGATGTGGGGCTCTGAGCAGGAAAGCAATTGGGAGCCACAGAAGGTGTGCACAGTTGGAGAATGGCTTCAGGCTACTGAGAGTGAAAGCTGTGCTGAGGACAGAGCTAAGAGGCAGGTAGGGCCCTGCGAGGCTCTGTATCCGGTCTACATTGTTTTCTTTATTGAGCACAGTGCCCTCTCTGGACCAAACACTGTGCAAACTGCAGCAGGCAACAATTCTGTGAGGTCAATATTACTAACTTCGCATGATAAAGAACACGGGAAGGGTATACAGAACATGCTCAGTGCCACAGAGGTAGCAAGAGGCCAAGTGAAATTCAAATCTGTTGCCATACGTATGTCAATGTGTATTACAAGGTAAAATGTCTCACACCATAACCAAGGTGAAGTGAAACTCAATAAACAAGTCGTGCTATAAAAGAGAAGCAGTATATTTGGAGACTATCTCCCTTCATAAAGCTAGCTTTGGTGAAACATCAGTTGCATTTGTTAGTTATAACTTCTAATGGATTGACAAAGTACTGAATTCATAGGATCTATTGATGAAACAGTGCAGTATTTAAGAGCACAGGGTTTTATCTAACCTTACTTTGTATGCTTAAATCAATCAAATCCAGGATCCTGAGTCTTTTCTAAGGCAGAGCTGAGAAAGTACTGGCGTTGGTTTGAACACCTGCAAAGAGTATGCTGGACTGATGTGTAGCACAGTGGTAGAGCACTGGCCAAACACACAAAAGGCCCTGGGTTCCATGCTCAGCGCCAGGACAAAACAAAAAGCCTCTAAGGTCACCTTCTTCTCACAATAACTTTTTCAACTTCATTCCACTGGAGGTCGCTGTTACTTAGTATTTGCTGACAAGAACCTTGGTTTACAGGTTGGCAAAGTAGACATTTAAAACCTATCCAGTCCTTTTATGTGTACTTGAATAGCAAACAATTAAAGCAGCCATTAAATTGGGAAAAATACTTCAGATCATGTGAGGATAAAACAAACTGTCCCTAGAAAATTCTGTTTGTCTATAAATATTTAAGGTTTTTGTGGCCTTTTAAAATTTAAATTACTATAGTGGTATAAACATGAAATTTCAGACCCACAGACTGTACACCAGAGATGAGCCTCACTATAAACTAAGGAGTATCCGAGTGGGCTTGTCAGAACAAAAGTGCAGGTTGTCTAGGCAGTCTGTATTGTACTTTCTTTGGTTTTGCTATAAACCCAAACTTCTCTAAGAAACAATTTTTAAAAAGAAACTCTAACAAAAATTCCTGCAGTTAAACCTACATATTGGTTTTAAATGTTGAGCAAATGAATCCATTCAGAAAGAAATACCATCATGGACATGTAGCTATATTAAATTCCTAGTCCCAGTAAACCGTGGCTTACTTCTCTGTAGACAAAGAGCTTCATGGGACCACTGTGAAATTAACACACACACACACACACACACACACACACACACATACACACACACACATATGTACACACATGGTGGCACACACATACACACACACACACACAGGTGTGGGAAGTACTTAGCACAGTGCCTGGAGCTTGAAGCATAAATGCTAATATTCAGTCAGAGATGGAGCTGCCTCCTGAGTCAGTTTTTATTGTTGCATTGCTGGAGACTGGGCCCTACAATGCTAGCCAAAATCCTGAACTCCATCCCCATTTATAAAGTACTTAGACCAAGTACTGACAGTGTGGACTATTCATGTATCTGATCCTTAAAATAATTGTGTAAATAAAGGAATACAATCAGGTTAAAGACATAGGTCCTAAATAGGTAATCAGCAAACAACCCTAAGAACATAAAAATTGAAGTGGGGTGCAGTACATGTGCACAAAATGTGAGACGCCATGGGCTGTGCCTCCTTCCTGGGGACAGATAATATATTAGTGTGATATGCTCATTCTAGAAAAAAGGCGGCCTAATGCATTCAGTTCTCACGTTTCTAAATAACTATGGCCTGCCAGGTCATTTGAATGGGTGCCCTAACCATGCATCTCTACTAAAAGGAAAAGACACCTCACAGACTCTAACCCTGTTTGATGCCCAAAGGGATGCTCTTGCTTTGCCTGCTTCTGCCTCTTTTTGAGACTGCCAGTGACCATAAGCAAATAAAATTGCTGTTGTCAGTAGGTTTCATGTATTCTCCCTTCAAACAAAAGTCATTATTTAAAAACTTTTTTTGTTGTTTTGTTTTTTGTTTGTTGAGACAGGGTTTCTCTGTATAGCCCTGACTGTCCTGGAACTCACTCTGTAGACCAGGCTGGCTTCGAACTCACAAATCTGCCTGCCTCTGCCTCCCAAGTGCTGGGATTAAAGGTATGTGCCACCACCGCCCAGCTTTTTTACTTTTTGTTTGTTTGTTTGTTTGTCTTGATTTGAAAAATTTTATTGGCATCTTAAGTATAGCCAACACAAAACCTTTCTAGCTTAGTAATAGTTGTTTGTTAATTAAGTTAATATAAAATCCATGTGTGGTGATTTAAATGAATATTTCGTTTCTGGTATGGGTGAGTTAGATATATTTGTGAATTAAAATTTTGCATTAATATTTCATTTTTATGCCTGACCCTTGTCTTAATTCATTAATATAAGCATTAGACTATGTAGAAAATGTAAGAATAGGCCTAGCTTGCTCATGTGTGGAATACAAATACTAGAAGCTTACAGTTAGACATGTTGGAATGTGAGTTCACACACTACTGGCTTCTAGCCTAGTTATTTCTCTTTTTATAGAATTTCCTGATGCCTGGGCCACTGACAAGATCATTAACCTCGCACCTGTTACAGCCTGAGTCTCTGGACTCACCCCCTGCTGTGCAGACTTCCAGCTCCCACGCTGAGACATTCAGAGAATTTCTGGGTACAGTGCTGAGCCCCTGGAAACTAAGCACCAGTGACAATCGGTGTAGAGCCAGTGCTTTGCCAGCCCCAAGGAAAGTCTGCAGGACTCAAGGAACTGAGCCAGATCTTGATATGTAGATCCAATGTAGGAAGTGGCTAGAAGGGGTGGGGTGGTGACCCTAATAGAGACAAGAACTCTGAATAAAAAAGCTGGCTCTGGCAGCACAGAAGATGAGTTGGAAGAAAGTCCTGATGTTCAGAAAAGATAATTCCTTCCATGTCAGGAATCTTGGATAAATCTGCTTCGCTGCTCTTGGGTTTTGATTCCTCCCTTTAAAGAGTTGGATAAGCTGGCCTCCAAGGTCCTTCTCTCTCTCTCTCTCTCTCTCTCTCTCTCTCTCTCTGTGTGTGTGTGTGTGTGTGTGTGTGTGTTCTGTCTGTCAGAAGGCAAATCTAGAGGTTTGTGCATTGTAGGCCCATGTTCGACCATATTGCTGTACCCCAAGTTGAGTTACAACCAGCATGCCCAACAACATAGAAGATATTAACAGAAAGCACCAAACACCACAATCTCTGAGCAGCAGAACCTCCCGCTGGGTGAAGCGATGAGCCATGGACTAAGATTTATAAAGGTATTCTTTTAAAAGCATATATTATCTTAATTCCATAAGATGAACTCATAAATCAAGTGCTTTCCCCTCCCTGAAAAATATTAGAGGAGGTTGAAAGAATTGTTAAATTGAACACTAGGGGTTGGTCTCCATGCTTACCCTATGTCATCTCTGTGTAAACCGATAGAAGTGGTAGAGAAAAACAATGCACTGAAACTGGTAACAGTTATAGAGCCCCACATTTACAGACCCTTTCCACGAACACATGCTGCTTTATTTATCCAAACAGTACTCCAGTATGACAAAAAGGGCAGTCACACGCTGCTCTTCAAAGAACATTAAGAATGTCCATGGAGTGGAAGAGTTTCGACTAGAAACTCTATTCTTGGGACAGTGCTCAGTGCTGGTTTTGAGAACTAGCATAGGAGTTGCTCTCAGTCCTCGTCTTACATGTGGACTGTGATCAGGCATCTGCCATTTCTGTTGTGGCAAATACACTAACACAGGGGAGGAAGGGGTTACTCTATTCTAGGTCACATCGCTCATCGGGGAAACCAAGGCAGGAACCTAAGCAGCTAGCACATCACATCTGCTGTCAAGAACAAACAAGAAAATAAGTGTGGGCTTGGTTGCTGCTTATTCTCGGCTAGAGTTCGTCAATCTTACACAGTCTAGGGTCCAGTCCCTCCCATATGCAATTACCAGTCAAGAGAATCCCCCAAGGACATGCCCACATGTCCTTGATAACCCCCCTTTTAAGATTCTCTTCCCAGTTGATTCTGGGTTGTGGCACTGACAGCTAAAACCAACCAGCACAGCAGATTAACTGACTCCAGCTATCTGGAGAAATACCAGTATGTGCCTCAGAGACAGAACAGGGAAGGCCCTGGTGCCCACCAAAGATTCCTGCTAAACACTGGTTGCTTTCAGAAAGTGGTTTCCACAGATGACCAGGTTCAGCAAGCTGTCTCCCCCACATAACAAGTACCCCATATAGGGGTAAGGAGCAACAGTAAGCACCTTCACCATTTTTTTGTGAGCTTCGTGTAGAAAGACCCAATAAATGTTCATGAGCATTATGTCTGTGTCAAGTGAAAAACTGTATGTGGACAGAAAGAACTGACAAGGTGTGCAGGCATGCTGGGATCCTGTGCAACAGTGAGCAGTATATTTGGCAAGGCCATGCTTTTCTCTGTATAAACTTTTTACTTTGAGACAGGGTATCTTAGGATGAATCTCAACTCAGAGATCTGCCTGCCTCTGCCCCCTGTGTAATGTAATTAAAGGTGTGCCCTGCTAGACTGTATGTATATGTAAGCTTTGTTCCTCAAATCTCAAGAGGCAGTCCTGAGACCCAAAGCCATGCATGCACCGTCTCCCTTGCGCTCACCCACAGTCCCCAAGGCAGGATTATTGTGATGCTAGCTCTTGCCTCTTCACGACTTGCATCTTAAAGTGTGCAAAAGTTCCCTGGTATAAGCCAGTGAGACCAAAAATAAGCTGGTAACACTACAAGCTGGAAACTGGTGACACCAAAGCTTAGGTTATAACATTAAAAAACAGTCCCAAACTGAGCAAAAGAATGCTATCTGATTGGCAAGACCTCAAAGGCAAAACTTTGAAACTTAATGTATTTGCAGATGTGTTCCTTTCTGTGTTCTTTCCACAGTCTACCTCTGCTCCAGCTGTTCCTGGACCCCGCAGAGCACTGCATCTTGCCTCCTTCCTAGAGTTCTCGGCATTTCTGAGTGCTTACACAGAGGCTACTGAACATGCCACAGGGCATGTTAAACTTAGCATTAGAGACAGAGCCTGGTGGACTTCAGGCTTACAGCAGGGTTCAGCTTCCCCTCCACAGTGGTCAGTTTAGCTAGCATCATGCTGGGGCTCCCTTCTTTTACAATCTCACACTCCAAGGTCTGTGCCTATTCCTAGGAGCCAATTCCCAAATTAAGGATTTAAACACAAGCCTTGGTTTCAGGTTCTGCTTTCTGCTGGGAATTCTGGAGTGACAGATTGGAGACAGGAGACATACAGTCTTGGTAACATAAAAATCCTAAGCAAACTTTCCCAATATCAGTGTTCTATAGTAAATGTCTCCTATTATCAATTTTCTCTTTTCTCTAGAAAGAAGACTCTGCTGTTGCTGGCTTACCTTGGTTTCCTTGGACTTTGTGATTGCTGCCACACAATAGACAGGAAATAGAAGAACATATGGAAAAGGATCCAATGCCACTGGGCTAAGACCTGGAAATCGATCCTGCTACAGGAGCTGGAGGTTGATTGGGGACACCTGGCTGTGGGGGTGGGGTACGTTCTCTGAGGTCACATATTAACAAATCATTTTAAATTTATGTTGTGTAGGCATTGCTGTGCATTTAAAAAAAATCTGTACTTAGCATATCAAAATCATAATTTTGTTCTATTTTTGCTTTGGCTAAAATTTTTTAAATAAGTTGGCATATTAGGTTATTAATAAGAAAAGTAACATGAAAGGACAACCACTGGCATGTACTCTTGGGAGATCTGTTTCTGGAACCCCTTCCACTTTTTAAAAATCTTTTATATAAACTGTCACAAGGTTTATATATGATTGGGTACCTCCTCGCCTATGCTTTAAATCATCTCAGACTTGCTTATAATACCTAAAGCAGTATGTATGCTGATAGCTGTTGTTCCCTATTATTTAGGGAATAATTACAAGGAAAAATGTCTGCAGATGCTCAGTACAGACATAATGTTTTCTCCATGGTTGGCCAAATCCACAGATGTGCAATTCAGGGATATAGAGGGTCAATTGTGTAGTGAAAGTCACGAAGATAGTCTGTGAAAAATGGAAGTCTGGGTAATGCTAAGAGATAAATGTACATTTTTATGACCACAATGGTTTTGGGAAATGGAGGAACACAGTCTGGTAAATTATATTTAGAAATTTCATTAACACATGTGTTAGGCTTTCTCTTACCTAGAAGGATAGCATGACTAACAATTATATATTTAATTATATAGTTTTAGCTTTGATAGAAATAGGCAAAATAAATATATTTTTTCATATTAACTAATAAAAATGATATAAATTATCATAATTCTGATTATTCAGAGACACTGGAACAATGTATATTGTAAGGTTTCTCATCTGTATCCGTATTCAAGGGCACATAGAACTTCACATGAGTCAGAATCTATACATAGTGCGTTGTAAAACCTTTACCCTTGACTGGAGACAACATTACAAATGGATTTTCTGACACTTGTGTGAAAAATAACCTATAAACTGTTGTGCCTGGGCAAATTTCTAAGATAATGAGTTGTCAAATTATAAACAACCCTTAGTGATGAAGAAGGGTAAGAGTTATGTTGTAAATCTGACATAAATGTGCTTTTCTTTACAGGTAAAAAGCTACAAGAGACCTTTAAGAAAATATGTGTGGGACTTCTAAAGGCAGATACCAGAGGCAGAAATAGCAGTGGCCCACATCCCAGAGCTTCAGTGAATACCATTCTTTTCTACACAGAAGCTACAGGCCCTCGCGGTGTTTCACAGAGAAGAAATGTAGCCCTCCTGATATTTCCCACAAAAGATATATTAAACAGCCAGACATGATTAATGCTTGGGCACCAATGACTGGATCTGAAGAGGCAGACAACCGTGAAGCCAAGCCTGGCCTAAAGACAGGTCCGTACATGCTTCAGGATTTTTTTCTTTTGCTGTTTTTCTCCAACAGATTTTACCTTGCCCTCAACTGTTACCTCAACACTCATCTGTTCTTTTGAATGTGAACTTGGCAATCACAGATGTTAAGACTCAGGCATCAGGAAAGCATAGAGCTGTGTCTTCTAAACACCACCAAGATGCAGAACTTGTGGCTTCTCGCAGGATAAGACCGTCAGTAATGCATGTATACACACTGCTAGAGTATTCGATGAACCACCTCCGAGGAAATCTTTTAAACTGTAAATAACACATTGCCAGTGGAGCAATAGGACTCCAATGGGAGCACTGGCTCTCTGTGGAGAATGAGTGAAGAAAATCTTACTCTTAGGATGTGTAAAGGCTGTGCATTGAGCTATACGTACCACTTACTGAAAACAGAGTATCTGTAGAAATAAGGTTTATGGATAGGGCTGTGATGTGGCTCAGCAGTACTTAACTGGAAACTTCAAGGTTTGATGCCTAGCACTGGATGCACACAAGCAATGTTATGTCAGCAGAGGTAGGAGCAGGGAGAGGGGGAAGGGTTAGATGTCCTCAGGAACACCACCTACCTCTTTTTGAAACAGGATCTCACTGGAATTCACTAATTGGCTAGATTGGCTGGCTAGTAAGCACTGGAATCCAGCACTGAGGTTACAAAGAGGGGTCACAACGCCTGACATTTTTACGTGGGTTCTGGGCTCGAACTCATGCCCTCATGCTTGCAAAGCAAGCACGTCACCAACTGAGCCGTCATGGCTCTAGTCCTTCAGGAAAAAAAAAATATTTTAAGGAAAGGAAATACAATTCATGGACAGGGGGAGGGGGTGCTGGAAGAGGATGGAAGAGAAAGAAAGGGGTGCTAAGAAACGCTGTTGCAAGCCTGTCTTTCTGATAGATTGCTGCTCTCCTTGGTCTCCTGCCGTGATTGCTAAACTGTCTTAAAGCATTTCAAAATGAATTAGCAGACGATAATTGATAAGATAACCAAGTGAAGGGGGGAGAACTGTTTTTCTGGGAATGAACACCTCCTCTCAGAAAGTACTAATCTCTTTACACCGAGAACCATTTCTCTGCCAGAACTATATTTTGCTCACAGAATTTCATCCTAGGAATAGCTTATGAAAAGCCACATCAGCTGCAGCCCAAAGCACAGAAGGTGACATTCCCAGTACTCAGCACCTTCAGTGCTGTGCCTACAACACATTTCCTACAAGGAGGGAGAATCTTACATTTTTTTCATAAATAAGACATAAAAAGAACAAGAATGAAATGACGGCAACATTATTTTTTGCTCTCATAGCCAAAGCAGATCACCAGCTTAAAGTTAATTCCAGACACAGCTGCTTCAAGATTCCCCGAAAGTTGGTCTAATTGCTAGAAATGATGAAAGTTGCCACATGTCACTATTATTATCCCGGCCCTCCTAAGATGGTAGTCCTGGGCAAAGATCCAGCGAGGCATAGATCAACTGCCTTTGGCAAGAACCACTCCTGGGCTGGAAATGCTCAAAGAGAATTGCAAAATGAATCTGCCCCAGTTCAAGAGGGTTTCTCTACCTGTGCATTCTCAAGTGCAGGTACCTGCTTGGCGCCTCCCCAAGCGGCCACTGACCGAAACAGGCGCCAGAAGACGGAAGAAGACAGGAGGCACACGCTACCCACAATCCAGAGGTCTTTTCTGCGAAGTGTGGCATCCATTCTCCGGCAGCAGCTGTGAAGTCCCTGGTTTTGGGGGCACCTTCTCTGCCCTGCTCTAGCACGGCCACTTTCGAAGCTCCCTGTGCTCCGGGCTCTGCTCTGAGGAGTGGGCATAGTGAACCGCAATGGCATTCTTTGTGCAGTCCTACGCTGGCTGTCTCCGGTTACACGATCGACTAATACTCTGCTTCTTTAAAAGGAAACACATGATGGCTTTTTGTGACAGATCAGAGACAGGTGCTGGGACTGAGGGAAATCGCCGGTCATAATTTACACTGACAAACGTGTGTTTGTCCCCTGGTCAAGGACTAGTAGCTGTACCGTAACTGGCATCAGCTGCCTCTGATGAGCCAATGTCACCTAGGAAACTTACCCTTGCCATTGTAGGGCAAAAATCAAAAATCAGGGGAGCGTGGAAGAATGTAATTTCAAAAATGAAAATCCTCCATCTTTAACTATGCTATTTTGAGCTCTAAGAATAGTCATTATGAACATGGCTGGTGGTACAATTTCATAGCAGCTGTTAGGAAATGCCACCTGCTATTAGAACAGCCAACTCATTCAAAATAGGGCTGCCCATGCTTTACCCAACCAACCCTCTCTATAGTCTTTTGCCTATCTGGCTAAGAAATATTTTTGCTCAGTTCAGTCTTTGAATATCTGTGAGAGGCATTTAAACATCCCAGAGACTATGAGAGCCTGACTCTATTTGGACCATCTTAATCTTCTTCCCTCTGAATGGGGCTATAGAAGAATTGAACCTGTTTCTGATGGTGGTGTTATTGTATTTGGAGGGCTTTTCCCCCTTCTTTTTGTCCTTTGTTTTTGAGACAAGGTGTCATGCATCCCAGGCTGGCCTCAGACATTTTGTGTGGCACAGAATGATCTTCAGCTTCTGATCCTCATGTCTCTCTATCTCCCAAGTGCTAGGGTTATAAGCACAGAGTCATCATGTGCTTATAGGGTTATAGGATTATAAGCATGGGTCACCATGCCCAGTTTGTCTTGCTACTGCACAAGCTCAGGCCATGCATGCATCCCACCAGCTGAAGGACATCCCCAGCCCTGACACCTTCTTACTAAAGAAGACTTTTCTACAAAAATCACAATCAGCATAGATTCAGAAAGGATCCACCTTGAATAAGCCCCGGAGGAGTGGTTCACAAAGACATATTTTTGTAAATGGACCATCCAAACTCTAATACTCTTTAGTTTTTGCACTTGGGCCCAATGACAGGGTAAATGAGAGGAAATTACAGTCGCACAGGAAGATAGAGAAAACCAAGAGAGGTGAGCATAAATTGTCTTGAGTATAAAATGTAGAAATAAGGGTTGGGGGTATAGCATATCCTTGAGAATTTGGTTTGGGTCCCTGGAACCAACACTTTGAATATAATCATTTAATTAAAACTCTACATTTGATTGTGTCAAAGTAGCTATAATTGCAGTTGTGAGAACTACTTTTCATTTTACAAGGTCATGGTATATATATATATATATATATATATATATATACCTGCTGGCCACTAAGCTCGTCACTCAGATCAACTGCTTGTTAAGTTCTACTTGATTTCAATAACATACTTTGAACAAGTTTAGATCTAGTGTATGGTGGTACATGGTTATCTGTGGAAAATACTTTATTCAACCACTTATTTAATTTTTATATGTGTATGATCTGTTGATCATGTTGTGGGTGTCCTCGTGGGAAGGCTGGGGCAAGGACATGGCCTAGGAGTGAACTGAAATCTAGGCTTTGTTCTGAGCATTTCAGAGAGGATTGACCTGTGCAAAATCCTGCCAGTAAGACAGTCATGCTGGTGGGAAGTCAGGTTGGAGATGACCCAGAAGTGATGGATATAGGGTACCAATGGTGTCACAGGTTTAATGGCTTCTAGACGTAGAGTCTGAGCTGAAGAATTAGTCTTACTGAGCTCATACTTATGGTATAAAGGAAGAAGAGGAAAAACACCCTTCAGAGTCTTTAGTTTTGAGATATTGGTTGGAAAAGAAGGAGCAAGGGGAAGCAAGCCCGTGGGCTCCCACACTAAGTCAGAGCCCTTTTTAAACCGACAGCACTGTCACAGAAGGGCTAGCGGGCATTAAAGAATCAAATGGAAAATGAAGACAAATTAAAGAAGCAAAGTTAAAATAATAAAATAAGTTAAATGTTTTGAGTCCAAAGAAGTAGAATATGCAGTGTTTAATAATTCACACAGAAACTGGAGGAAGAGAAAGGTAGTTTAAAATAAACCCAGTGAAAGGAAAATAAATGATACAGAAAATCCTGGTTAAGAGCAGGAAAGGTAAAAAAAAAAAAAAAGAACCCAAGTTTCACTGAACTGTTTTAACAAATACAGGTTGTTAAATTTATATACAGTTTTTCTGCTCTTGGGACTGAGAGCAGATAAAGTTGCTTTTGGAAACAGTTCTCCAAGCTTCCAGAACAAAGCTGTGTCCCCAGAGAGTCTGAAATCCAGTGAAAATTGCCTTTCAGTTCAGCCAGCAAATGTTTCTGCCATTAGCAACCCTAATCTTCTCAGAAAGAGAATGGGAGGGGGAAGAAGAGAGGGTGAGAAAGTTGACAGAACTTTAAATGGTCCTGGGAGAGAGAGAACAGAGTGGCACAAGACAGATCTACTGCAGTCCTGCAGAAGATGGAGACAGCCACAGGGGCCCGGCCGTGCCCACACACCCAAACCGTGTCCATACATCCAAACCGCGTCCACACACCCAAACCGTGCCCACACACCCAAACCTCGTCCAGAGGAGACTCCTCTACCCCTAGCTGCTGGGCCTGCTGCTGGGCTGCACCCACCATAGGGAGAGCTCTACATGTCCCTCCTGTGCGTGCCCAGAGAAGGACAGATGTCACTCATGGTGACATCTCTGGGCTCTTCTCTGATTATAAATAAAAAACTGAAGAGGATGTATGGCGCTCCTTGTCACTGGAATCGACCTCTGATGGACTTAACTGTAGCATGAAGCCAAAGGGGACCTGCTACAAAGTGTCTGTTTTCTTCTTTTAGGGTCTCTGCCACTCCATCTTTGCCCCCAATGCCAAATATGTAACTTCCAAATTAGGTTTTGAACTGTCTAGAACGGTTGGTAATCATAAAAGCAACTCTTCTGAAGAAAGTTTATACTCCAACTCACCGTTCCCTCACAACCTTAAGGCTGTTAGTTTACCATTCTTATCACATAAACTCGGCAGAGGGGCACACCACTGTAATCTTAGCTCTTAGAAGGCAGAGGCAAGAGGATCAGAAATCCAAGGCTATCCTTAACACACAGGGAGTTCAAAGCTGGCCTGAGCTACAAAAGACCCTGTCTCAAAAGAAAATTATACTACCGGTTTATAAGAACAAATGGACTTGACAAATAATTAAATCCACATGAACCAATTGTTGATTTTTGTCAAGCAGAGTGACAAAGGATGAATGGTTTTCCTAGAGAAATTCATGAGGAGAAGGTGAATTCTGTTTACTTGTTTGTGGTTCCTTTCATATCTCTCTTACGTTTTGCCTATGACATTTTGCATCTTCTTCTGTCTGTAAAAAGCTGGCCCTATCTGTGGCTTTAGGACTGTGAATTTTACCATATTAGTATTTCTTCCATCCCAAATCTATACAATATGCATCATAAAATAAACTTACAATGCCATGTGCAAAAGGAAATTCTTTAAGATAAGAAAAGTAACTAAACCATCTTATTTTTTATATGTGTCTGAGGGAGAGACTGTGTCCGCTGGAGTGCTGTTCCTTAGAGGCCAGAGGCAGCTGGGCCCCTGGAGCTAGAGTCACAGGCTGTTATGAGTGACCTTCTCCTGGGGACTGAGAGTCAAACTCAAGTCCTTTTCAAAGTCAGTGTATGCTCATGAGAAATTTCTCTAACCCCTATAATTCTTACTTAATTTTAAATTTTTCTTTAATCTTTAAACGTGTTGTAAATTAACCTTTTTAATTTTTTTTCTACTTATTATGTGTGTGAGCCAGATGGTGTGTGACACATAGGCCACCACAGGGTGGCGTTAGAAGACAATTCTGTGGACTCAGTTCTTCCACCTTCATGTGGGTTCCTGGATTCTAACTCAGGCCACCACGCTGGTGTGCAGCACGTTTACCTACTCAGCCATCTCTCTGCACATGTCAACAGTGTAACTTAGAAATCCTCAAAATCAGATCTGAGTATATGGCGCAGACACCTAGATACCCATGAAATTCTATCCTACAGTATAGTCAAGGATAAGCCTTTACTTGAGTGGAGGTCCCTGGGGTAGCGGATGCCTGCAGTAGTGTGGTAACAGGTCCCTTGGGTAGCAGATGTCTGCAGTAGTGTGGTGGCAGGCTAGACTGCTTTCCCTTCTACCGCTGCCACTAACAGTTTCCCCTCACCCCCATACTCACACACCCAAAGTGCTTACCAAGCTTTAGACATAGTATTCAACCTACTTTCATAGCACCTGTCATCTTATTGATCAGATTAGCAACTCCATGTTTGAATTTGTTGCATCTCTGAGCACTTGTTCTGTACAATGGTCACAGGACTCTACTATCATGACATCAACAAGGAATGCTGTCCTTTCTCTGAACGCTGCTGTCAGTAGCTGTACCTCTCACAGAGTTCAGGATTTTTAGGAAATTAGAAGCTGCACAGTTGTGCCCTCAATGGTGCTCCTCTGAGTTCTCAGCCCAAACATGTGTTTTAAATGATCCTCCTATGAGGCATGTTTTTTTCATAGCATATTCCATCAATATGTATGTATGTATTCATGTATGTTTGGTTGACAGGGCTGATATGGAACCCAGGGTTTCCATCATGTTATACACAGCCTCCACCACTGAGTTTCACTCCCAGTATCCAGGACCTCATTTCAAAGCTCCTCAGCACTGCAGGTAAAATGCACATTCAGAGGCTTCCAAACTATTAGCCCAACTCAAGTGTAGAGTTTACCCACAATCCTCAGAGAAGTGGAATGGAAATTTGTCTGTTTGCAAGCTTCCTTCATCCTACACACAAGTAACACCACTGAATTTCAAAAGGGTCACATAAATAGCAGCATCCATGAGGTAGGGGAGAACACGATTACCTCATTGTCTCCAGACTGCAGATCCAGATCACTCGAATTCTCCTCCAGAAAACACTTCACCTTCTCCACCTCTTCCATGCACTGGAAAAAGGCCACCTTCTCCAGGGGGTGGCTGCTGTGGCACGAGCTAATCTCCTCCAGCCTCTTCACCTTCAGCATGCTGGTGGTGAGGCTGATCAGACTACGGTCAGGAGCGGGGCTCTCATCTCCTTCTATCTCAGATTTGTAAATCAGGACACAATCGTGACTGTTCAGCACTCTCTTCTCTTGACTATAAAGAAAGGAAATGAATAAACAAAACCTTCAGCTCACTTATTCTCCATCTACTTCCCAAATCAGAAGCAACATCAATATTCACGTCAAAACTTTTCCCACTGCTGGAACTTTTAAAGGAAAAAAAATGAATATTTTTTTATCATTTTCCCAGAAATTCAAATAGTAAGAAGTGCCATGCCAGGTGGCTGTGTCTGTCCTTCACTGCATTAAACAAGACATACACTGAGAGAAAGTAAGAAATCCAACCCTAGTTGTTTATGCAGTGTATTTCAAATTGGTTATTCAAACAAACCTTCTCTACATAGGAACAGCTGGGAAAAATCCTTTTGTAAAAGGAAATTTCTATCATCTAGAAGTAACAGATAAAGATACAGGTATTTCTCGCTGGTATATGCCCCCTTCCTAGAACCCAGGAAGACTGATTCACCCCATGAAGAAAAGACAGTAGGCCTCACATCTGCCCTGAACAGAGATGCCCGTAGAAGGCAGCCATCTGAAAGATTTCATTTGCACCCAGGATGTTTGTGTACTCTGCTTTGATCTTCCTTTCACCAGAGAAGTCCAAACTTCAGTCCCTTCAGGCGCTCAATAAAAAACCACCATGCGGCCCCCGAGTTGAGTCTCATACTCCCATGCTTCGAGGAGCATGTGTTTCGTTTTTGTTTTTTGTTTTTTGTTTTTTTTTCTAGATATATATTCATTATCAGTTTTTTTTTTTATTTCACAAACTAAAATTTAGCCAAACTGCAGGACATAGGGGCAAATGAAAAACTCTGAGACCATGTCAAGTGTCTGGTTAAAACACAGTATGAGGATTGGGATTTTTGGCTGTGATAGCTTGGCTTTCTCCTCACAGACCTGCAGGAAAGAGAGATTTGTCTCGGAAGAGGGGAGTCTCCCTTTTCCTTTGGAAACTGTGACTCCTTGGTCAGTGTCTTCACCACAGCGATTTTTCTGCCTACATCCTCCTCTTTAAGATAATCAGTGCCGGAGATTAAACCCAATAACCCACACAAATTAGGCAAACACCCCTACCTCTGAGCCACACCCCACCTCCTCTCACCTATGTCTTCAGACATTTGGTATTGACTTTTTTCAAAGGAAATTCATTTCAGAAGAAAAACGAAGTCAAACACTTTTCATTGAACCTTTATCAACAGCTGCACGCCCTCAGCTGCCCATGCTCTCTCTGAAATACTCTCCTTACACATTAGGCAATGCACACACAACAAAGTAATGCTTAATTCTAGACACATAAATGCATCTGTGTATTACTTGGCTATACAAGGAGACAAAGATTAAAGCAAGATTTGAATTTGGGCTTTCCAGTGGCTAGCCCCTGAGGCCCCCTGCTGGAAATTCTCTGAAGTTTACTTCATTTTCTCTAGTAATAATCATTTATAATTCTGCCAATGAAACTTCATTTTTACAATTCATAGAGTAAAATAATCTACTAGAGTTATAAAGTAATTTAAATTCAGTGCTCTATGAATTTGTATATATTGCCTGAAGAACTTACATTTTTAAAAAATGCAAATAACATCAACCAGAACTCTACAGATTTATTACAGACCATTATTAGTATTTTTTAACATTCTCAGAGGTAGGACTTCTTTAAATAAGAAGACAGATGCATGTCTGTTTAATGGTGAACTGTGGCTAAGATATAATGTTGAATTTCAGGTAATACCAAAAGATAGACCAGGAAGCCTCAAAAATTGACATATTAAAACAGTTTAGATTTAGTACACAATCATTCAATACAGAAATACCAAGCACTGAGCCCTGCCTGAAGTTTGGAATGACTTCCTGTTAATTAAAGCAACACAGAGAGAAAATGCATCTGGATCCGTTATAACAATAAACAGAAGTGATTACCATCTGTAGGAGGACATCCTGGAGTCTCAACCACTCCACAAGTAGAGGATTCTTTCCAGCAGATAACAGGAATCTGCAGAATTCCAACAGACTGCAGACCTCTCCGGTAAGAGACTTCACTCTCAGTGGGCAGAAGTCATCTGGGAAGACAAGTGTCTTCTACCACCAGAGGAAGTGTCTTCCCTCTCAAATGCCACGTTGAGCCCCTGTTTAAACTAATGTGCTCCTTGATCTCATGTTGCTCAGCTGTTGCACCCTTAGTCAGATGGGGAAGAATATTAATTTTAGATGCCAGGCCTTTCAAAGCTGATGGCTCCATTTCAAAGGTCAGGTAAGGAGAGGATGAACTGAGAACACTGGATGAAATATCACCTTTACCTTCCCCTCTCAGCCCCTTGTAATTACTGGGCTGGATTTGTGCTTGGTGGTCGCATATTCTTCTCGGACATGATTGCAGCTGCCAGGACGAAAGGAATGGGAGTCCAAAGTCCCATGAGCATTTGTTTTGATGATTTAGAAGTGATCTGAATGTAGTGTGGGACCTTCTGAATGCATTTGTGAGTACTGCTTAATTTACTCAGTCATAACAGTATTTGCAAGATCTCCAACTCTCCCTAGTTCAGGGGGAAGGACAAAGGCACATATATCCAGAAAGGTACGGAGACTAGAGGCATATTTCTCAGATTCTTGTGAATAAACTGTGACTCTTCCTAAATTATCACAATAATAACCACCTTTCCAAGTCTACTATTCCTAGATGTATACAATTGATATGGAACTACCATTGCTGATTAACTAAAACTGACATTATAAACAGCTCTCTAATTGTTCACAACCCAGAAAAATTGTCACCTCTTCTTCATCCTTTATGAAGCCTCTGTGTCCCATTGCGACACAGGTAGCCTCTGGCCCTTGACACAGGTAGCCTATGGCCTTTGCGTACATGCGTGTGTGTGTGTGTGTGTGTGTGTGTGTGTGTGTGTGTGTGTGTGTGTGTGTGTTTAGAGCAATGTTTTCTAGTCAAGACAAAAATGAGTGTTTTCCATTTTAAGTAGTATTTGAAGCAGAATCTTATTTGAAAAGCAGAACTGTTGCTATTTTTCTAGGATTCCAAAACTTAGTTCTTCAGGAAGAAGATATATTATTCCACAAAGCAGTCTCAAAAGGTGGAACTGACTTCAGGCTACCAACTTTTACAGGCACGATTAAACTGTGCATGGGTGCTGATGACAAATCTTTCTCAGAATAAGGAAGATGTATGTGGCCACACTTCCAGTCAGACCATAACAAATGAAGTTATGATTCCTGTATCCTTGGCTCTTAGCCACAAGCATTAGAGATCCAGGGCCAGCAGATGGCACCACTATTAACAAAACCCAATAGTTAATTTTCTTTATCCCCCTCCCCTTTTTTGCTCTAGAATCCCAGGCATGCTTCCACATTTCCTTTGGAGCCAACACATTTGTGATGGATTAGGCACAGGGTATAAAGGGGAGACCATAGACGGGATGATTTACAGATTCCTTCTGAATACCTGAAGGACAAAGGTGGAGTGATATGAGGTGACTGTGGGAGGCCATAGAAACAGGCCCCCATCATCATAGAAACAGATTTGTACAGTCATCTACATACGGATATTCCCATACATAATATATACTCAGTAAGTATTTGCTACTTAGTCACTAGAGAAAATAATTTTGATTGCATCTATGTGTCCTAGCTGTCTGTCTTATAAACTTTGGCAACAGTGACACAGTTCTGCTAAGTCACGCCATTCAAGCTTGATGGCTTAGAACACAAACTATCTGGTACAATAGTTGATCACATCATTTATGTGTCTAAGTGTACCTGCATGCTCATATCCTTGCTAGCCTCAGGAAGGACCTGAAGTCCACTACACACTCTGTAATGCTTAAAGATGCCCATTATGCCTAGAAAAAATAAAAGTAGAGCTGTGGGCAGTCCCAGCAATACTTCCCCAGTGTTTCCTTGATATTTTGGACTTATATGTCTTCTACAAAATATATACAGAAGAAAAACAGCCTTTCACAGAGCTAAGAAATCCATAGTTGTAAAACCGAATTGCTCAGTGTTGAATAGGATGTCTTTATCCACTCCACCATCTTTCCCCACTCTCCACTCCCAAGGTTAAGGAAACATCTCTGAAGTGGAGGCAATGTAAGAGCTGGGGCGTATGAAGAAGGGCTGTGATGTGCTTCACACATATCAACCCAGTGCTGACCTGCACAAGATCAAAGCAGCTGGAAAAGTGTTCTCCATGCATCTCCCTCTCCAGCAACTGAAAGCTTCTGGGGAAGGAAAAATCATTCTTTTTAAGGAAGAAACAAAGTTGGGAGGGAGACATGTTGACAGAGTTTGGGAAGTGGAAGGAGGGAAATGGGGCTGATGTACTTCATTGTACACATGCATGGAGTTCTCAAGAATAAGTAGATAGAATTCCTTGACATTTTGGGCAATATTTCCACTACCCAAGGAAGAGGCTGCAATCTAAGGAGACACATAAACAGGCATCACTGACAGACCACCTTTTGCTGGACATTTAGAGCAGGCCTGAAAGTGTTGATTATTTCTGTTTATACATAGCTTTCTGAATTTCTTCATAACAACAGGCTTCTACACACAAAAAATGGAAAATTTTTCATGAATATCAAAATGCAGCTAAAAGGCTGCTTCATTCTAAATGCCTCCCTAACAATTATATGTTTTACCTTCCCTAAAGCACCAGACTGCATGACCCCAAAAGCAGAAATTGATAAATTGCACTCCATCAAAATTCAGGGTCTGCTCCTCAAATGACAGCATTAGAAAAATTAAAAGACCAGCTCCAGCCTTGAGAAGATGCTTCAGTTACCCAGATGTGATAAAGGGCTTGCATTCAAACATACAACAGATCGTGACAGCTCAGTAGTGGGATGGCGGGCACCCTAAGTTTAAAAGCAGACAAAGGATCTGAATAGGCAAGCAGACAGAATATCAGCCATCAGAGAGATGCAAACTCAAACCACAACATTTTCACCCTCTAGGAGAGTGCTAACTACAGAGACAGAGGAAAAGCAAACATGGTTAGGATAGGTGAGAGGGGATCTCTCATCAGACAGGGAGTGGGGAGGAAAATGACACAGATGCTTTTGAAAGTGGAACGTCTGTCAGTTTAAGTTACTTCCCGTAAATCTAGTACCTCTGGTTACACAGGGAAGAGAAATGAAAACACAAGAACATGCAACCCTTGTACATAAGTTTTGGGAGGTGCAGTGCCCACAATTGCCACAATTAGAAGCAACCCAAATGTCCAGTAGTTAGTTTTGTGAGGGGAGAATACAATGTGGTAGCCAAGTAAATGGGATACTAAGTCGGAAATGAAATACGATCCTTCCTATAACATGAATGGATTACAACTTGATGGTAAATTCAAAAAGCCAGGGACAAAGGCAATATACTATAGGATCCTATATAAAAAAAGACCAGTCCATAAATATTGAAAGTACAGTGTTGTCAATAATTAGCTGTAAAGAGTATCTCAGTGGATCGTGCATAATGGTTAAGGATTACATAACCACCAAATGTCTTAAGGTACCATTGAATTGTATACTTAAGATGAGTAAATTTTATGATCAGCAAAGTACACTTTACTAAGTTCACAAAAAAAGAAAACTCAGTTTTAATATGATTCATTAAAAATAATCTTGTTAAAAGAAGGGGGCAGTGCTCCTGGGCAGTTTGGAGCAGGTTGTTCCAAGTGACCAAAGCTGGGATCCAGGGAGCCATAAATTAAGGCCACAGTACTGGGTCACCTGGGGCTGAGGAAAGGGAAAGGGTGGGTGGAGGAGAAAGTTAGAGTCTCAAACTTTTCCTCTAGCACAAATGCCATGTAACATGAGATTTTCTAATTAGTAAAAAATGTGTGCTACATGAATGGAGTTAGCGTCTATCACTTATTATCTCCTTGGACATAGGATACTCTCAGCCAAGAGGGTAATGATGTTACAAAATGTCCAGACTTGTTTACAGTCCATTTGATATTAGACCTTTAAATTTTCCAAGTGGCAGTGAGTAACTAGCTAAATATTTTGTAACAAAAACCAAGGAGTCTAAAACTCCAGGCAGGCTAGGCATGGTGGTAGAGTTCTTGCCAGTGTATATGAGGCCCTAAATCTGTCTTCAATGCCACAGGAGAAAAAACAAAGAAATAAACTCACATTTCTGAGGCATGTAATTCATTTTCTGTTTCTTTTACTGTTTAAAACATGAAAACAAAAGAGATGTTATAAAACTACATTTAAATTACTTTATCTTAAACATGCTAGAAACTGAATTATTCCTATAGTAGTTGGGTACTGTTCTTTTAATTATTTGCCATTTTATTTATTGTTGGATACAAAATACTTATCGTTGAGTTGATATGTTATTTAGAAAATAACATATGATGTTTCATTTGAAATAAAGTACATTGTGTAATATTGATCATAAATAAATTGGAAAATGAGCTCCCAAAGTCATATATGACTTTTACAACGTTTTGTTGGATTCCTTTGCTTCCTAACCTTTTAAAAACAAACCAAGAGGCTAAAAAAAGTGTTTGTCCAGGATGCATAAGGTCCTGGGTTTGGTCCCCAGAACAGTAAAAATAGATAAATTTAAAACATTTTAAGTTCAAACTTGCAGAAGCCTTACAAGAAAAGTACAGTAAATAGCTATATAGGTTTTCTTATCATCACCAAATGGTAAAGTGTTTTCCACATTTGCTGTTTCTGTCTTCCTTCAGGGAGCTGCAGTTTTCATGAGACTTCATCCTACGAGCATGAGCATGTCTCCTCAGAAGGAAGACATTTCTCACATAAGCGGGTCCAGTCAAATATCCTATAGTGCATTTATTGTAAAGTCTTTTTTTAATCCCCCTTTCTCTACTTTCATCCTATTCTTTTCCCCTTTTATTCTACATGAAATTGTTATTTTTTTGAAAACTCCAGATAAATATAGCTTCCTAAATTATCACAGTGTGAATTGCCTGATTGTGTCTTCATATGTGGAAGTAAGTTAGATTTATGGTAAGAAAACCAGAGAAATAGTATATTTTTCTCAGGGTATCCCAATGGGTGGTACCTAATACCAACCTGTGCCATCATTAATAAAGGTAAATTTGATGATCTGATTATGGTGGTGACCGTTAGATTTCTCAAATATAAGGTTATCTTTTTCTCTTTCGAATGATGCATAAATTATGGGACTCTGTGCATGTCCTGTGCTCCAGCAATTCACTGCCAAGACTAGCATCTATTCTTGGTATGATGGATTGCCTTGGTGATGATGTAACAGTATGTTTCTGAGCCTACCATTTCTTCCACATTTGCTAACTGGTATTCTTCTAAATCACAGTACTTCCTTCTTGAATCTGCATGTTCCTCCTTTGAAGTGGAGGTATAAAGTAACTCCAAAACCAAGCCAAACCAAACCAAACCAAACCAAACCAAACCAAAAAAGCTTTACATTTTCATTTTGATGCTCAATCGTCAAATTGTTGCCTATCTGTACAAAGACAGCATCAGTGTTTGCTGTTGTGTACTTTTGATATGCCAATACTATTTCTGATTACTCCTTACTTCCTCCATATGCCCACTCTTTTTCTGGAATTTTCCATTTCTTCAAAGAACTCTGGTTCTTTTTTAAAAGAAGGACAACATTTCAAAATCAAAACCAAGCCACAGAGATGCCCCTTAAAAGTCAAGAACTGGGCACAGGGGTGCTCCTTGCTACTAAGGTGTCATTGCTTCTTGTCATGACAATAAAAATAATAAGTGTCTTATAATGGGTTAAATCACACATATTTCTAATTCCATCCCCACACTGTAGGATTCTGCCTCTTTCCACGTCTTCCATCTGTATCTCCCTCATTGGTTCTTTAAGCCTAAGTAGGAAAGAAGAAAGTAAGATGCTTGCTACAAGACACAGTTCACACTATTGCTCAGACTATCCACTCTAAACACGTGGAGAGGGCCTAGGAGCCTGCTGTCCCCTTATGAAACCCTCATTCTATGGCATGAATCATCATTTTCTAGATTTAGGAACTAGAACAGTATATTTATACTGACAAGCTTAGAAATGCTCTTCTACTTTCTAAATTGGAGGAGGATTTGAGGAGCCAGGAGCAGCTTATGATAGCAGCGAGGCATGAAATTACAGAAGTGCAAACCTCAAGTCATGCTCTCTCACCAAAGCTGGGGAGCCAGAGGGTAAGCAAGGCTCAGGAGAGAAATTTTCCACAAGGAAAAACACTGCACTGGGGGGTACGGTAATAGCTGGTGAGGAGACCTGGGGAACCCTTACCCACTGTCAGGATGCGTTATTTACTGTGAAAGATAAAAGATTTCAGATAGAATCTAAACTGGGCAGCCTTAGAATAGTTCAGGCTTATTCTGTGTGTTCAAAAGTATTGAAGAGTTTGGTTGCAAGGTCTCCAGTGCTCTGAAAAGACTCCTTGTAGGCAACAAGAGGATGAAAGGCACGACCAATACAGTTCCCACCCAGAACAAATGTTCACTGTGAAGAAAGGTGAGGTGGCTGCTGCTACTCTCACAGATGGTAGAAAATGAAGGCCCAGCTAATCATCATGAAAGGCACCTTGAGCACACCCTCGATCCGCATGAATGCATTTTTAAAAAGATTTATTTATGTTATGTTTATGAGTGTGCATATTAATATATTTTATGTATATGGAGATGATGTCTTCATACACATCAGAAGAAGGCATCATATTCCATTTCACAGATAGCTGTGGCCACCATAAGGTTGCTAGGAATTGAACCCAGGACCTCTGGAAGAGCAGACAGTGCTCTTAACCTTTGAAATTATCCTTGAAGGTATTATTTTTTTGTTTAAATAATGGCATTGTTTTTAATGTTTAAAACATTAATTAGGCTATGAAGATGTTCAATAATAAGAATATTTACCTTTTGTATTCAATCTCCAACACTGCCAATAATAAACATAACACATTGCAAATCAATATTAAAATAAAGTGTAAGTATAAGAGTATCTTAAATAGGATAGTATCTCCATGAGAAATATCATTTCATCACTCCTATTTAACAATGTAAGAATAAATGTAATTATCAATTTGAGAAAAAAAATGAAAGATTCCAGAACAGTATTTGCAGTGGGTTCCAAATTTGTTTGCTTACTTGTTTGTTTGAGACAGGTCTTACTATGTAGCTCTGGTTGTCCTGGAACTCACTATGTAGACCAGGATGGCCTCAAACTTACTGAGATCCACCTACCTCAGCTTCCTAAGTGTGGAATTAAAGGTGTGTATCACTATTCCCAGATATGTTCCCAATTTTTATGATTTAAAAATATATGCTGTAAATAAATATTACATATATAATAATATATAGAGAAAAGTAATAGAAAAATGTCAGACAAGATTGTTGTAATACATATGATCTGGGCTTTTCTAAAGTTATCCACTGGTCTATAATATAATATAAGCATTTATTTTCTTTTTAACCTGAATGAAACAAAACAATAGATGTCACAATAGCCTGGTGGGAACTCGTGGGCATTACAGAGAGTGATCTGAGGTTTGACTTGAGATTCTCTTACTGTGTAGCTTCAGAGTGACTGTGAGGTCGCCCAACGCCTTAGTTTTTCTCATCTGTCAAATGACAGTAATAATATTCACCTCACAGAGATGGGAGGGTAGGAAATGAGGTGAAAGTGATTGGTCTGTAACAGGGACTTGACAGATGGCAACCTTTATGTTATTTTTGGTACTATTATTGCTATTAATATTATTAAATTGCCTCTGCCTGCCCTCAACAAAGGATAACAGCTTTAAATTTTAAGTGGAAGGACATGTCTGAGGATTTTAATTACTCCACAGTGTACCTGTAAAATATTTTCCCCTTTACTGGGCTGTTACGCATAGAAAATTCAAAATAACTATAAATATACCTTAAGAATAATGATCTTTCATAATAACCACCACCAGGCTACACACTAGAATACTGACAGCACCTCTAAACCTCATTCCTTTACCTTCTCTCCAGCTAAGTTCTAATCTGAGCCTTTAATCAATTGCCTTGATTTTCATCATAGTTTTACCACTCAAACGTGTACTGTAAACATAACTTTATGCCAGTCTAGGGTTTGTGTGTAAATGTATCCATACTGCTTGCATTCTTTTGTGTCTTTTTTCTATCAAATCCTCAGCCTATGGTTTACTATATTTTTGTGTCTGCTAGTTTTACTTATGCAACATTGCATTGCATAGGTACTTATCCAATATTCCATAACTATACAGTTTATGTTCTTATTATAGTATTGACTGATGTTGTGGGTGTTTTTGGTTTGGGGATGTTATGAATTCTACAGTGCATATAAATAGCTACCAATATATTCCCACTAGAGCTTCAGGGATGCTTCTTTGTTCTACTTTTAATGCTTTTTGTTAATTTAGTGACCATATAATAATATAGCATTTTAAACACGTAAATTATATTTCTCTAATAACTAAATGGCTGAAGATCTCTTTATATGAATATATGCAAAGCATGTATATATATATAAACATGTATGCATGACTTACTTTCATTAAATGCATATGTTAAGGTTTTAATCTCATGCTTTGATAGATTTTCTCTTTTATCACGATGTAGAAATTTTCAAATATGTCTTAAATATTATGTTGGATATATTGTATTCTATTTAATAATATTTATAAATAAATTTATTTATACTGCGTTTGATATTTTATTTTCTAAATATGTCATAATTTGAACTTCTCATACAGAAATTTGCTATGAACTAAAGTAGATCCAGTATTTTTTTCATATGTTCTCTCAGCATCTCTTATAGAAAAGTCTATTTTTTTCACTAATTCTTGAGATATTCTTCTTATTATTGTGATACCTGTATGTTTGAAGAGTGTCTTTTGACAAGCTCCTTCACCCACTGAGAATATCTTGATATTCTCAGCACATTTGAAATATTTGTGGAATCAGATTGGTGGTTTATAGATGCACATGTGCATGTGCACACGCACACCCGTAGCCTATCGGCTGGGATGGAACTGAATCTGTAACTGAGTCTGGTGGTAGTTTGCATCTTACACTAATGGGTGTTGGAACTGAAGGCATGGAATATCACTCCACTTATCACATTCCTGTTCGGTTATTTCAGGGAGATTACGCAGCTTCCTGCCCGTCTCTTCACACCGTCCACCAGCTTTTGTGTCAGGTGTTTCCTATTTGTGCTGCTCTTTGCTGCTGTGCTCTGTCCTTCTTCGCACCTGTGCCCACTTACAATGGCGAACATTTAAAGCAGACAACTCATTAGACCGATATCACTGAAGTGATTTTTCTATCGGCATATACAACCTACAGATAAAGATGTGTCACTCTTCCCTGCAGTCTGCAGCCCTTACCCTCACTCATTCCTTACTCTCTTCCTCATGTCCTAGTGCTTCTAGCACAACACTGAGTAGAAATGGTCTGACATTTATTTGTTTATTTATTTATAAATATTTATTTGTTTTTAGTATATGTAAGTACACTGTGGTTGTCTCCAGACACTTCAGATGAGGGCATCAGAGCTCTTTACGGATGGTTGTGAGCCACCATGTGGTTGCTGGGATTTGAACTCAGGACCTTTGGCAGAGCAGTCAGTGCTCTTAACCACTGACCCATCTCTCCAGCCCCAGTCTGACATTTATTATTGATTCTCTTAGCTGAACTCAATATTATCATTACTTTTGTTTCTGCCATTCTGGATAGGATGGAGTGACATTCATTGTGGTTTGAATTTGCTTTTAATTTTATATATCCTGTCTTGAAACTTTTACTCATTTGTAATGGGGTTACTTAGTTTTACTATTACAGTAAGTTCTCTTTCCATATTCATGATGCAAATCTATTTTCTCAATTTCTTTGTGTGTGTATTGTAGTTTCATTTTCCTAAAGGTGTCTTTTTTATTTAGCTAACTAATTTAAATTTGTAGTCCAGGCTGGCCTTACATTTATAGAGATTTCTTGTTCCCTGCCCCTCAACTGCTGGGATTACAGTATGAGTCACCATGCCCAATATTCAAAAAAGTCTTTTCAACAAATGCATTTAAATTTTGACAAAATCAATTTTAACATTTTCATGATCAACACTACCCATGTCCTCTCCAAGAAGCCATTTCCCCCAAGCCCCAAAGTCGTGATGCGGTGAAACTTCACAGAACTCTCCATTTCTTGAGGCTGATGATCTACGGAGAATTCATTATTTTTCATATGGGATCAGGTTCATTATTCCACTCTCTTCTGGATAATTAAATGTTGGGAGCACCCATTACTGAGCTCCAAATAAATTCCAAATACTTTTAAAGAAATGTCACTTAAAAGTTTCCCCTTTGCTTTGCCATTCAATCCAGCAAACACACAGCAGAACCCAGTGTATTCCCTACATGTTTCTGGAAGTCTCTTAGAGACTCATCTGTGTTCACAGCCAGTCCATCAGTGAGGCCACTGATGAAGACGTCACTATTGACCTGCTGTGGATGCCCACATGCACCCCTAAGCACCCCTAAGTCTGTGTGGTAGGTGTTTTGAGCAGGTGTTCCCTGAGCTACCATAATCTCAGGCCAGAGCAAAGCTGGGGAACATGGTGCTTCGGGCCTTCCACGCTTGGAGAAAGTGTGGCTCCCTGAAAGTTCTGCTCATGTTTCTCCTCCAGCCTTCTTGCCATTGGACTTCCAAGCTAATGCAGTATAGGAGAAGAAAAGAATATTTGGTGTGTCCACTACATCTCTTTAGTCAATCCCATTGCTCTCAAAAAGGACCCGTGTTTTCTTTCTACTCTTAGCTCTTCATTCTTCCCAGATGACTGTTTTACATTTACCCCTGGAAATGCTTTTTTCTTTTCTTTTTCTTTTTAGAAGGCCTCTCTAAATATCTAAATCAGCAGAAAGTCTTCATCTGACTTTTACTACTTTAAAAGCCCCAGTCAGGTGGTTTCCCCAGAAGAAACAGAATGTTCCAAACATTAGCCTTGAGCAAAATGAGTTAAGCCTACACATCAGACCTGCCCAATTGCTTTCACCCACTGATTCTGTTCCAGCACACCCCACAGCATGTGAGGCCCAGTACTTGGCACTGAGCTGGCAAGGGGAAGAACTTTACCCTCTGGTGGAGGTTGGCAGGAGTAGTGGAAACAGACATAGTAACTGGCAGTTGGGATACTGCCAGGCCACTGCTCTGAGGGACAGTCAGGGTCAAATAAGCATATGGCAAAGAGCAGCGAAAGGGCCTGGAGCCCAGGAGAGGCTAACAATAGCACCTCTATGCAGAAAGGTAACCAGGGTTCCAAATCTAGTGGAAGGCTAGAAAGGTCTCTAGGGTGAGGCAGCATGCTGTGCTGGAGGAGGGAGCTGGATATGAACATAAAAGCCACCTTGAGTGCTTCTGATCATTAAACATCATAATGGCTGCTGGTTGAGGCAAAAGAGAAATCATGGAGTTAAGGAGGTATCTTTGTAAGTCAAGGACTAATACAGATTGCTGCCAAATGTTCATAAGATAAAGATGCATGCTTTCTCCAATAATTTGAGAACATTTAGTATTAGAAGGGAAAATTAAAAAAGTCTTATCCTGATAGCAGCTGTGCATTCTGAAATTCAGTTCTGACACTGCACTGCTCGGTTAGTACATCCTTTACTGGTTAAGAGCAACGCTCTCCACACAACGGCTCCTCCCACTTTAGACTTAACTGATGTCCTAGGAAGTACTTTCACTTTGGATAAAGTGCAAATGCGGTATAGTTAAGCAGAAAATCTTCACAGAACTGGCTGAAAAGAAAAACTACACTTAAGAAATTAAAGCCTCATTATAAAGGTGACACAAAGGAAGAGTGTGTGCAGGGAGAGGGGCAAGCCCCAATTATGAAATCTTGTGTATGGTTGACAATGGGCACAACCCTGTCCAGGACTCCAAAGCTTTGGACCCATGTGACACTGGCAAAGGTGGTTTCCCATGTGGTCCAGGCTCAACATGGGTGACAAAATTCTCCACAGGAGTCCAAGTATTAGTATTTAAAAGCAATTGGTCAGTGTGTGCAAAGACTAGAAACTTCAGTTTCCTCTTCCAGGCTAACTAATGCCCTCCCTCCAACCCCACACCGCAAGGCACACATACACCTGCCACATTCTGGGATGTGCATAATAAACATGCTGAGATCTGAGGTTGTAGGACATAGAGTTCCAACTTCTACCATATCCCACTACACTATATATGTGTCTGCCCTTTCTTCACTACTCAGGATCCCTGCAGCTACTCAGGAGTCTCGGACCCAAGCCTTGCAGGCCATAGTAAGTGTGTTAGTCAGCTGTCTACTGCTGTAACTGAATACTTGAGACACCTTTAAAAAGGCAAAGGCTTATGGGTAGGCCATTGTCTTGGGCCTGTGGTGAGGCAATTGGGTAGGAGAATGAAGGGGGAAAAGCACACTCATAGCAGCCAGGAAGGAAGGAAGGCAAGAGAGAAACAGGAAGGGTTTGCTAGGATTCCAATATCCTTTTCAAAGACGCTTCTCCAATGACCTACTTCCCACTAGGATTCATCTCAGAAAGGTTCTATCATCTCCCAATAGTGTCACAGGCTGGCAAATAAGATGTTAGCAGACCAGACGAGTTTTGGGGGGACTCTCCAGAGATCCCAGCGATAGCAGTAAGGTCCAGGGCCAGGGCATAGTGCTCCATGCCCTCTTTTCCTCATGTAAAGGCATGCCATCCGCTCTCGCTTCTGTGTGTTTGTCACCAGGAAGTTCCACTGGGTTTTTCCTGGAGATTCACCCTCTGGCAAAATTGCTTAAGTCACCATCCAAGTTTCAACCCTAGGGAACACTGGGCATTGCATATTTGCATAACACAGACCTCTGATTACTCAGGAAAGCCCCAGATTTTGAAGATCTGTGCCAGCTGGAAAAAGATCAGATAATTTTTTTTTTTTTTTTACTGTGCTACAAATTAAATTGGCTAGAGACTAGGTATAACGCAAATAAGCACAAAGCGCTTTGAAGCCGTTTTGCAGGGCCTACTTCTAGATCCCACCAGAAACCAGCAAAAACCATGAGCTCTCTCTAACTGAGCATGTGTGGAAGAAACCTGCTCACTCAGCTGGTGCCCTCTGCTGTTACAACCTCACATCAAAACAAGATACTTCCCACTGAAAGGAGTATACAAAACATGAAAGCTGGGACACGGCATGACTGTCTATGCCTGGACACAAGAACTTTGAATGGTCCCCACTTCTTAACCATCTAGTTAGTAAGCAGTTTCTCCCCTTTCTTCCTATAAACTGCACCTAGGTCAACAAATGGCATGTGTACATTTGAACATGCTTCCTGTGTCAATCTTTAACAGAAGGCCTTTGTGTTTTACCACACAACCAATCTGGTGCCATGATGTTGGCTTTTATGTGCAGGAGACAGTGGGCTGGCATTCCCAGTGTCAACCTAAAAGTGAGAGACCAAATCTTTTAAGTTCAACTCCATTTTAGAGAACTTGAACTCACGTAAACTAACAGGCTAGTACCTAACATTAGTTTCCAAGTTACCACCCAACAAAACCTGAGCCTAACTCCAGTTTCTAGGCTGACCCCAACAGATCAGCATTTCCAAATTAATTCCCAACAAGCTCACCCCCCTGCCTAACGACCACCAATGCAAAAGTTAAGTTTATGGTTTGACTCCCAGCACCAGCCATTTATGGTAAAGGCCATAGTAGCTTTCCAATTAGATGCTCCCCAGGCTAGAAACACTCACATCCCACTTGTTGCTTTCTATAAAGTCTTACCCAGGTAGATATTTGGGACTCCTCTCCACCAAAACCATCCTGTGCGTCTGTGGCGGACTGAGGGGCCTGAGCTAGCTCAAATAAAGGCCCTGTTGTGACTTGTATTGGATTGGCTCCTGTCTGTTTTATTTTTGGGGGAGGGGGGTTTCACTAACACCTGTCAGTACAAAAATACTTGAAGCTAGGAAGTCACAAGTATGAAAAACTTAACTCCTAAAAATCCACACATTTTTATATCAATAAAGGTAAGGAAATAGAGTTTGAAAATCCTACTTGCAGTACCAAGAAAATATTTATAATATGTTGGGATACACATAATAAGCAATGTGGCATAGACTCAAGAGACTGCAGAAAAGAGAAAATTGAACTTTGGGTAGGGTAGGGGAACCACGGGGCAATAGCAGCAGATGAGCATAGGGGTAGCTTTGATGGAGGTGACTGAAGATGGCTCAGATGCTTACCGTGTGGAATGAACTAGACTTGAAATGAGGGTGTAAGACAATGCCCAGAGGTTCAGCCTCCCAAGGATGCTGATAGTATCCAAGAACAGCAGCTATCACTCTGGCAATGCTCACTGAACTTCTGAATCAGAAGGTTCCATTCCAGCCTGTGAGGACCCCACACTCTCCACTCTGACTCTTGAGGCTGGAGAGAGAAGGCGTACCCAGCTCAGAGTAACCATTCGAAGACAGCTGCAAACCACCAGTACCTACCTCTTTAAAGGAGAAAATCAATTCTAGGTTTTGGTTTGAATACATTTCATTTCTTGTAATTTTATGACAGAGTTTACATGTATTTGTATTTATGCTGATTCAAAAACAAACTAAGTTTGGCTAGGCAATACAAAATAAAGAGTGATTTTTTTTTTTTTTTTTTTTTTAAGTCCTGGCTGGTATGGTTTATTTTTGTACTATCACCACCTAGTGGAGAAAACCTTGAACTTCCAAGAGCTAAGGTTTGAGAAGAAATGCAGGGACGTTATACTAGTTTTATTCCTTCTGTTCTCACAATGGACTTCGAGGTCATTTTTCTTCCTTAATATTTGGAAACAGGGTCAGAAGTTAAGTACCTTTACCAAGGCTTACACTGTGACTCACTCAGTTCCAGATAACTTGAAATGAAATGTAATCCATTTTCACCACATAGCTCATTCAAAGGGCTCAACTTTATTCTTGTCTTTGGGAGTAAATTATGTACTCAATATGGAGAATTCCCTTATTTATATGCGTGAACAAATGGCATATGCGAAAGGAATAGGTTGGAGATAGAGTAGAATATATAGTATGTACAATACCCTGACTTCAGTCTCTATCACAGAACAATGAAAGCAACAAGAAGGAACTAAAGGGGGCCTCCCAGAGATTGGACCCCCTTCCTTTATCCCTGAAACCCTACTTCTTCCTATATGAGCCACCTGTTTGTTTCTCTTTGAATCTAATATTCTTTGCATCTTAGACATTGGTGGTTGATCATGCGCACTGTATATTCAGATCTGATTTCTATGCCCAGAGATCCAGTCACAGTATGGATGCCAGCACTGTCTTGATTATTGAACCATCTCCTGTATCTTTGTTGTGTAAAGAATACTTCCCAGGGGCTGGAGAGAAGGCTCAGTGGTTAAGAAAACTGGCTTCTCTTCTAGAGCTCCTGAGTTCAATGGCCAACAACCACATGGTGTCTCCCAGACATCTGCAGTGGGATCTGATGCCTTCTTCTGGTATGTCTGGGGAGAGCTACAGTATACTCACATAAAATAATCAATATTTTGTTTTTTAAAAAATGAAAGCTCCCCAATTATCTCTAATTGGTTAATACAAAATTGATCAGCCTATGGCTGATCAGAGGAGACAGGAAGGCTGGACTTCTGATCTCAGCCAAGTAGAGAGAGAAGGAAGAGAGGGACAAGAAAATCAGAGTTTGCATGAGGTCGAGGTGAAGGAGCAGACATGAGGACACACGTGGACCAGAGTGAGCCAGAGGAAGACCAGATGGTACATAACAGTGCATTTGTCTGGGTGTTAGCAGCCTTAGAGGGTTGGAATAGCCCAGAACCTGTCCATCATAGGCTCGTAGCTTGTTAATCAACTTAATAGGTCTTTGTGTCAGTTATTTGGGAGCCAGAACGGGAAAACAGAATTTATAATTCATTTCACATTAGCTATTGCCAGTTTACTTACATAGCAATAAGACAATTAAGTGGGAAAACAGTAAATAAAAAGTTTCTATAGTAACTCACAATGATTTACTATTGGATAGTAAATAAAAACTCAGTTTTTGACAAGATTCATAAAAGTCTTCATTTCCCCTTAGCATTTAATTTCTGATTATCAAAAATAATCAATTATTATAAAAGTTTGATATTTTTGGTACCCCACCTCCCCAGGTATTTGACAGGTTGAGAATTCCAGCCTTAGCAACTTAACAAGTCACCTCAATCTACCTATATGTATTTATATCTTTTAAAGGTGTATCGCTTGTATATTTACATGTTTTGCCTGCATGTATGACTGTGCACCACCTAGGTATAGTTCCCGCAGAGGCCAGAATAAGGAGTCAGATCTTCAGAATTGGAGCGAACAGTTGTGAAACACCATTTGGGTGCTGCAAACTCAAAGAGAAACCTCTACAAGAGCAGCAGTGGCTCTTAACTACTGGGCCACCTCTCCAGCCACTTTTGCATCTTTCAAAGGAGTAACTTACAGAAAAGCATAATAAAACCATAAGCAGTAATACATAAATTTTTACTTACTTTTTAAATTTGTTTTTTAAAAGTAAAAGTACAATTTTGTACTATGTAGCCCTGGCTGTCTTGGAACTCAATATGTAGACCATGCTGGCCTCACACTAAGAGATCCACCTGTCAGTGCCTCCTGAGTACCAGCACTACACCCAGAGAATAATGTATAAATGTCTGTGGTACTCATTTTCTGTTCTGTCTGCCACAAATACCTTTAAGGGCTGCCTGCCATCACTTTGTTACGGGGATAAAATGGTGTTTTCCAGTTTATGGCTATTATATCAGCTAGAGTTAACTCTTAAGCAAGTACTTTGGGTGATAGACCCTAAAGTAAAATTAAGGACAGGCGAGGAAATCCCTTTTATTGCATTTCCTTGAGCAGCCTTCGGAGTTGAACTTTGTCTACCCGGGTAGCTACTTGTATTTTTATGTCGAACTCCTTTCTCCAGTTTCCTAGGCACTTCGTTTTAGTTTTACTACAAATATTCTCCCTGATGACCGCATCTCTGGTAGAGCACCCGGAAGGCCAAAATCCTGGAAAGCCAGATTCGCAAGTTCCCTCAGCTTTCGCTTTACTCGAAGGTGGCTGTTTCCGGTACTGAGCAGGCAAGCGCACGCGCACCACGCCTGTCCAAGCAGCGCCCCAGAAAGGCCCTTCTCAGGAACGGAAGAAGACTCAAGGCCCTGCTGTGGCGGCGAACTACATTTCCCAAAGTGCACTGCGAGAAATTGCCGGCGGCGATTGGGGCAAGTGGTTGCGGGCTCGGCTGCCCACTTTGGACTACACTTCCCGACACGACGCGCGAGGCGTTGCCAGCTGCCGGCCGAGGGCGAGTTGACGCGGGAGCTCGGGACGTGAGGCATGAGCGGCGCCCTCCCTCGGCCCGTGCGTGTCCTGCTTCCTACCCGCGCGAGGGTCGCGCGGCACGGGGCCTAGCGGCGGGCATCGGCGTTCTCAGGGGCAGGTGCAGCCGCAAGGGCGCCAGGGAGGGTAGCTGCCACCATGGAGGTGAGCGGGCCGGAAGACGACCCCTTCCTGTCACAGCTGCACCAGGTGCAATGCCCAGTGTGCCAGCAGATGATGCCCGCCGCGCACATCAACTCGCACCTGGACCGCTGCCTACTGCTGCACCCCGCGGGGCACGCGGAACCAGCGGCCGGGTCTCACCGCGCTGGGGAGCGGGCCAAGGGGCCCTCGCCACCCGGCGCCAAGAGGCGTCGCCTGTCGGAGAGCTCGGCGCTGAAGCAACCTGCCACCCCGACGGCGGCCGAAAGCAGCGAAGGCGAGGGCGAGGAGGGCGACGACGGCGGCGAGACCGAGAGCCGTGAGAGCTACGACGCACCGCCCACGCCCAGCGGTGCGCGCCTCATCCCGGACTTCCCGGTTGCCCGCTCCAGCAGCCCGGCCAGAAAGGGTTTGGGGAAGAGGCCAGCGGCTGCAGCCGCGGCGGGCAGTGCATCCCCGCGCAGCTGGGATGAGGCAGAGGCGCAGGAAGAGGAGGAGGCGGGGGTGGACGGCGATGGCGACGCGGACGTGGACGGCGAGGACGATCCCGGGCACTGGGATGCGGACGCCGCCGATGCTTCGTTCGGAGTCAGCGCGGGCCGCGCGCATCCCCGGGCGCTGGCGGCTGAGGAGATCCGACAGATGCTGGAGGGCAAGCCGCTGGCTGACAAGATGCGTCCCGACACGCTGCAGGACTACATCGGGCAGAGTCGGGCCGTTGGGCAGGAGACTCTGCTCCGCTCGCTCCTGGAGACCAACGAGATCCCATCGCTCATCCTGTGGGGCCCGCCAGGTTGCGGGAAGGTGAGTGCTGCTCTGCCGAGGGCCCGCGGAGGTATTCCGAGCGAGCGAGCGAGCGAGCAAGCAGGCCGGGTGCGGTCCTCAGAATTCCGGACCCCTCCTCGGGAGGGGGAGGCCTGGGGGCGCGGTCCTGATGCTGCGTGAGCCGAGTTTGTAATAAGCAAGCAAGCTTGTCATTCCCCCAGATGCCCCAGACCCCTTGTTGGGCGTTTTCCAAAAGGAAAATGCCCGAATTTTCTTGCTTTGCGCAGAGATGTGGACTGAGATTCGAGCTATCTTTGTGGTCATAACCCTGATTTTTAGTGACCCAATTCCAAACAGAGGGCATGCTGCAAACATTGGGGAAGAAACATTTTGTATGCTCCAGTTGCTGTGGAAAAAGTAGTTAATTTTTTTTTCCTATTATACTTTACCCCCTCTCCCACTAGTTGGTTTATTCTAACTGGGTTTTTGGAACTAATAGAAGTCTCCCTTCCTGTGATTCGTTTTTTTTCAACAGGCATTTCCATAACTTTCTCTTACCGCTTGCTGCTTGAGAAAAGCATCAGTGCTTTAGTGGCCCGTTCTGGGTATCAGCTTAACCACAGCCAGAGAAGATTGGTTAGAATACCAATCTTCTCAATATATGGTTCAGACTGCATCGTTCACAAGCACATCCCTGATGTTTATCCTGTTTTTCTTTGCAACTCCTCTCGCAGCCACACCTCTTTATTTGCTGTAATACATCATTCCTTTTGTGCCTGCTTGTACTCGTGTTCTTTCTGGCTAAGCATAAATCAGATGGACCCAGATAGCATTTATTTAAGCCCCGGCCCTTGCGCTCTATGCTACCATTGAGCTACACTTCCAGCTTCAGAAATAACATGCTGATTGCTTAGCTCGCTGATGGCTAGCGTCTGGCCCACTCCTCCCACATTTAGTGGTAATGCCTCCATTCAGGGGTTTGGTCAGTAGCATTGGTAGTAATTCTGACATCTGTGTTACAACATAAAAATAGTCAGCTATTGATGCTTGTAGGCTTTGAAAAGGTCTGCAGGGAGATGAGTGGTGAGTCATGGTGGATTGAATTCAAGAGATTTACTGGGCCAGGGCTGCTCATTGAGGCACTTGGTGGTAGTCACAAGCCTATATGACAAAGGAGCCTAATTTCAAAAGACACAGTAAAGCTGGGATTTGCCACCAGCTAGCCAGTGTCTAATAACACTCAACTGTAGGATTTCCAGAAAATAAAGTGCTGCCTTTCTATTTAGGGATAGTTTGTCATTTGGCAAGTAACCTTCTCTTTTTCTTTCTTCCCATTTTTAATACTGAATTGGTAACAGTAGTAGTAGTGGCAAATGCGTATTTATTGAGCACCCATTAAGTGCCAGATACTGAATTAAGAGTTTTCTTGAGGACCTGAAAGTTAGATGAGTAGTTAAGAGCACAGACTTCTCTTCCTGAGGACCCAAGTTCAATTCCTAGCACCGACATGGTGGCTCATAAGTACCTGTAACTGCAGTTTCAGGGGATCTAGTGCTCTCTTTCAGGAGATCTGATATCCTCTCTTCTCACCCTCCAGGGCAAGAGACACACCATGGTGCAGACATTCATGCAGGCAAAACACCCATATGCATAAAACAAATTCTTTCTTCAAAAAAAAAAGTTTTTCTTGAGTCTTTCCTTTGTTTTCTAAGTATTAGTAATATCGACTCGCTCCTTTTAATTTCCTTCTAGAGTGGATGTTCAGAAGTGGCATGCAGCCGTTTCATATGCTGGCCGCTTATTGCCCTCAGAAGCTGTTCGTTTTGCTTTTCTCTGCTAATCTGCTGGCTTCCCATTTGAGCTTGGTTCTGGGATCAACTCTTATCCTGGGGCCTTTAGCCTTATACTCTTGGCCAAAGGAGAAAGAATTTTCTCTTTGGTGAGAGGTCACAGCTGTCACCCTGGCTTTGCTAAATCGAGACTGCTATTCTTTATTGGGATTCATAAGACCTTAAAGAGCCCACCAAAAAAGAATCAAAAGGAGTCAAGGGTGGAGGATGGTCAGAACTGGCCTACCATTTAAGTATCTTCCCATTTTCATTGCAGTGCTTATTTGGTTTGGTTTGGTTTGTTTATTCTGTACAGTCTATGCTCCAGCACTCTTCCCTGTTCAGTGTACTTGGCTAAGTAGGTATGATCTTGCTTTTGGTACCTATGCATAAGTGCCCAGTCTGATTAGGTTTTTAAACTTTATCTTTTTCCAGACCACCTTGGCTCACATCATAGCCAACAACAGCAAGAAGCACAGTATAAGGTTTGTGACATTATCTGCAACAAATGCCAAGACAAATGACGTGCGAGATGTCATAAAGCAAGCCCAGAATGAGAAGAGCTTTTTCAAAAGGAAAACCATCCTTTTTATTGATGAGATCCATCGCTTCAATAAATCTCAGCAGGTATATTAACTTTTTACTATTTTTAGATACTGTATTTATAAGGTAAGATACATATAGTGTAAGATCCCTTTGTAAAGTATAAAGCAATATACAAATGCAGCAAATGTTAACTTTCCTCAAGACACAGGCTTGCCATCCATCCTCAAACCTCTCTTGCTGGCTCGCTCTCTTTCTTTAAAGTATTTTTAGATGACAAGAAAATGCTTTCTCCCTCTGATAAATGAAATAATTGCCATATCTCTGAGCTGTCTGTAGAAAAAAAGGTTCTTTTGATCCATTTCCCAGCTTTTAGAGCCTTTGAATCAAAAAAGACGTTGTGACCAGTTGAACTCAATATAAAGATCATTATTTAAGGCTAGGGTATAAAGCACTTAACTTGCTTATGAAAGACCTGGATTCTGGCTCTGTCCTGCCCTCCAAAGTTCATGGTTTTATCTTTCCCCAGTATTTTCATGTTCAAAATTATTTTCTGTTTTCTGTGCCTTCTAGTTCTTGTCAAGGTAAAAACTGCAAGATAATGGTTTGTTTAGTTTAAGCCCTTAAGAAAGGAAATGGTAGTTTGTTTCTATAAATAAAACTTCTTTTTGGATTACCTACATAGAAAAAATATTTTTTTGCAGGCATACTTTTTTCTTTGATTTACATTGTTGCAGCTGTTCAGGTATAGGTATTTCCCAAAACTAAAAAACCCTTTTTCTCCAGATGTGAATCTTTTTGAGTATAATAACCCTTTAGCCTTCTGCCTGATGATTTTGGCTTAAATATGGGACCAATGAGTTGGCATTTCCCCTTTAGACAGTGTTTGCTAGCTGTACATTCACCAGTTTGTTAAGAACAAATAACATGATAATCGAATACCTGTAGGAGAGCATTTTAGAAATATTAACAATGCTCTTCTGAAAAAAGCTGAAGTTGCATATATACGCATTCTGTGCTAGTTCAGCAGCGGGTAGCGGGTACTTTTCTAACAACAAAGTAGTTTATGGTGAAGCTGTTGGAACTATACCATATTCTTCCAGCAAGAGAACAGAATTAGACACTGGCATCCAGAAGATGCACTTTATATACTAACTAAAAAAGATGCTCTTGAAATTGATGTGTCTATACTGATGAGTGTCCTGTAAAGGTAAAATTAGAAGATGAAGGAGTAGACAAGCAACTTACGTAGCAGGATTCCGCACATGGCTGTTGAGCGGGATCACTTTCTTCTCTTTTCCTCCCATAATTATTAGGACACTTTTCTTCCTCACGTGGAATGTGGGACGATCACGCTGATCGGCGCAACCACTGAGAACCCTTCCTTCCAAGTCAACGCAGCACTTCTGAGCCGCTGTCGGGTAATTGTTCTTGAGAAGCTTCCAGTAGAGGCAATGGTGACAATTTTAATGAGAGCAATCAACTCCCTGGGAATCCATGTCCTAGACTCTAGCCGCCCTACTGACCCTCTGAGCCACAGCAGCAACTGCAGCTCTGAGTAAGTAGATCTTGTGCAGCCCCTGGGTGCCCACACCTCCCTGAGAATCTCTTGGCAGAGGGCCAGAGAGGGCTGGGCCTTTGGCAGTGGAAGGGTGGAGGCAAAGAAGAGCCTTTGGTCTGCCTGTAAGGAAAGTGAAGGAGGAGGAAAGTGCTTGATCCTGCTTGCAGGTTCCCTTTTCTGAGGTGCATCTTATGGCTGCCTGTAGGTGCATATATGTCTCTGAGCTTTAATGTTACTTTGTTATTGTTACCTGGGCATTTGCTTTTATGCTTCATGCTTTTTCCCTATTCACTTATTTTTAAAATTTAGAAAGACTATAGGAAGCCTTATTTAAAGGCTTCAAGCCACTCGTTAAATAGAAGAAATAGATATATACTTCTAGAATTACTTTACAAACTCTTCGGAGATTTGTGTTAGAATCAGACTTCTTATTGCCCCCAGTGTAATTTTCAAAGTACTGAGGAAAAGCTAATGTAACTCTACTCATACAATTAGTTTTCTACCCATACAATATAATTTTGCATATTCCAAAACTCATTTCCATAAAAGTAAATTGTTACTGAAAGTGACATGTTCTGAAAGTGACAGACTGAAGAGACTGTCTCATTCCTTTTGTTGACTAGCTCTGCATCATGACCACCCCGTAGCCTTTCTTGTAGTTAGTCCATTTGATTTCATGGGTCAGAGGTTTTTCTTTATTGTTAGAAATGTTGTTCAGAAGTCATTTGTTCATGTGCCGACTGAAATAATGCAGTAGAACATAATGTGGTCTGAGGAGAAGCCATTGCCACTTCCTTGCCCTATGGACCAGACAGCTGCTTGTGCTTGCTCCAAGGCCAAGTTCTGGGGCTGCTTTTCAGTGAGGATTAAAGTACAAGGCATAGTTGTACTCTCAGGTTTTAGGTTTCAACAGTTTCTCCCTATGTGTCTACATTGTCCCATTTGTTTCTGTCTTATATTTAGGAAGAGCACTACCTCCATGCCTCATTTAAAAAAAAAAGCCAGAAATATTTGGCCAAGGATCCTTGGGCAGAATGAAGTGGCTTCATTGTAGTGAACAGTTATAGAATGGCCATTAGGATTGTGGCCAGAAAAAAAGTTTGGGACCTGCTGTTATCTGACCGTTGTTGTCATATTAGGGGCTGTTGTGGTCTGGGTCTCAGGTCAAGGTATCTCCTGTAGTCTTTTCTCCATTTCTTTAGAAGGTTGGTTCAAGGCCCCCTCACAAGTAAATATGCAGTTATTTATGTACTCTATAAAACAATGCAATGTTTGCATTGAATCTACACACATTCTCTCATATACTTCAAATTCTGATTAGATTGTTTTTTAGTTTTTAACTTTTTTTTATGTCAACTCAATACCTTATTTATGACAAATGCTTTATTACTGAGCTGTGCTTCTACCTCCGTAAAACACAATGCCTAACATGGCAGAAATGCTATACCAGTAGCCATTGCTCTCTGCCATTTAGAGACTAGGGGCAAGGAGAAAAGATCTGCAAATGTTTAGTAAAAACACATTTTAAAAAGCATTTTTTTCTGTCAAAGATTGATAGGATTTTAGGCTGTAGAGAATCCATGGGTCAGCTGCAGACTCATGTCAGCATGTGGTAAAGGCAAACTGAAAAGAGAAAAGCAAAGAAGAAAATTGCCTAAACTTTAGGAAACTATTTTTATCATGTATGTTGGTTGTAATGTGTCTGTAAGTTTATGTCCTCCGTATTCAAGGTCATTTCATTTCCTGCATTTCATGGGTCTGAGCTATCCATGTTCTTTCAGGCTTCCTGTTCACGGCCTTGCCGTGATTGAAGTGAGGTCAGTAGAACTGTGGAGCTCATCTTCATGAGGAGCGTTTCTGTGCTTTCAGAAATTTCTAGATGATCTGCAGGTACATGAAGTATGAGGAGATCCAGTAGAAGAATTACGGTTTCATATAGCTATAGACCTGCTAAAATGGCATTAAGTAAGTGGAGACTCCTCATGTCCAACATGGCTTACTGTTTCCTCTGTCATTTGTTTATAGCTGATCCTAGTTATGGCTTCTTTGCATTCTTGCTTGCTTCTTCTGTCCTCCACCTTCCTGGGAACACTAAGAAAGTGGGAAGTTGTTTGGTTTATATCCCCATCACCCTGTCAATCATATCTTATGTGTTTAGTGATTGGTTAGGGCATGAATAAACCCTAGCTTTCAATGTGAAAGACATGATTTAATTCTTCAGTGTTGTCCTTCAGAGGAGGTAATTGCCCAGGTATGAGAGCCTCCTTTTTTTTTTTTTTTTTTTTTTTTTTTTAGTAAAGTTTGCCTTTTTATCTGATGTAAACACAGTAAAGTAAGAACTAACCTTAGCACAGTTAATGACTGAATGGCTAGCTTTACTGACAAGAAGTTAGGAGATGTCATAGATCACAAAAAAGCAAACACATTCTAGGTGACTTCCTTAGAGAAGTAGCTGCCACCAGTTGCCAAGAATAATTTTGACTTTCAGTTTTTGTGGATAAAATATTACTTTCAAATCACTATTTTCTGGTATCAACTGTGCGTTCATTCTTACACACATTAATCAGCTTGGTTACACTGATCTAGTTAGAAGAAAAGACTCAGATCCCAGTCACTGATTCCTCTCTGGGAATATTGAGTGGGCATTCTTGTTGAGGTTTTATATTTTGATGTTCTACTAAACTAGAACATGCACAGAGAAATTCTAGAGTGTTGAAGGCTGCGCATAAGGTGGCAGGTATGGCATCTAGGACTACTCTAGGCGAGACTTGATTGTATTTGGAAACCCAAGTTCTCTAACACAGTGTCTCCATTACAGCAGCACAGAAATATTCAGTTTCTTGCTTCATATCCAGATCTTTTCAGTTGCTCGGCTACTAAGCTCCATCTATCTCCACCCCAGCCTGCATGCTTTTAAAAAGAAAATTCCTTAGGCCTTTAATCTCAGCATTCCTGAGGCATTAAAAGTCCTGCAGATGCTAGGTATTGTGCATGTTGAAAAGTACATTTCTGTGCCTGTAGAGAGCATGTAGTGTGATAGAAGCCAGATGAGCAAGGAGCTCGCAGTATTCTGTGATGGCCATCTCTACAAGAGAACTCCTTAAACTTGGTGTACTAGAGACCTTTTCTTCCAAGCAGTTGTATGACCCCAAGTATATAAGAGAGGTATAAAAGTCAAACTTTGATGGGTAATGAGTCATAAAGTTATGATGATAATGATGGTGGTGATGACGTAGTTGTTTATGTTTGTTTTTCAAGGCAGAGTTTTTCTGTGTAGCCCTAGCTGTCCTGGAAATCACTCTGTAGACCAGACTGGTCTCAAATTTAAAGATTCACCTGCCTCTGCCTCCCAAGTCCTGGGATTAAAGGTATTCACCACCCCTGCCTGGCTAAAATTATTTTAAAACAGTTATTTGGTGTACATGTAATTTTTTCCCTAAAGATGAAACATATTTGCTTAATAATGAGATGAATGTAGTTGTTTGTCTAAAATAATACAAAGGATACACACTAATTAAAACTTATATACTGATGAATAACAATAGAAAAATATTAAAAGTCTTCATTGTCTGGGGATGTAACTCAGTTGGTAGACTGCTTTTCTAGTGTACATGAAGTCCTGGGTTTGATTCCCAGCACTGAAAAAACTGGGCATGGTCACATATGCCTGTATTCCAGCACTCAGGAGTAGAGGAAAGATGATGTGAAGTTCTTTCTAGGATGTATAGTTCAGACCAGGTGTCTTGAGTCCATACGACAACTGAGTAACTGGACGTGTGTCACTTAAGTGCACCTTTCCAGATACTTCATTTCAGCTCTGGCTTTTTATTTAGTGAGCCAAGCTGGCTCCTTTGGTTCTTCTATGAAATCATAAGTAATTTTACTTTCTAATATTATATGTCAAATAAAACCCAAAAACTAATGTGCGAAAGAGTTCAGGCTTCTAGAAAAGAAGGAGTTTCCTGTGTTCTGCTAAGATCAAAGTTTTTTCTCCAGTTGGAGAAGCTAGGTCCTATGTCTTTTACCTATGTATCTTGTTAACCAAAAATACATTTTTCAAATGCATATGTTTTAGCCAATTTTTCCGTATTATAGAAGCTTTTTTATCTTTGTTCTTTTTTCTTTCTTTCTTTCTTTCTTTCTTTCTTTCTTTCTTTCTTTCTTTTTTTTTTTTTTTTTTTTTTTTTTTTTTTTTTTAGAGAAAGGAAAGATCTCACTGTGTTACCCTGGCTGTCCTGGTACTTGCTTTGTAGGCTAGGCTGACCTGGAACTCAAGACTACCTGCCTCTGCCTCCTGGATTAAATTCATGGGCTGTCACACCTGGCCATCTTCATTTTGTTTTTCATTTACTTTGCATGTGGGTTTTGGTGCATGCACGCCATGTAATGCATTTGGAAGTCAGAGGACAACTTACATTAATTGGTTCATTCATTTTACTATGTGAGTTCTGGAAATCAAATTCAGGCTTAGCAGCAAATGCCTTTACCCACTAAGACATCTTACCAGCCCCTGTTTATGACCTCATCACAGTATAACTTGCTATTTATTATTTTGTTATTTATTGCTATTTGTTATTTTATGAAATTTTGGTCAGTCTAGTCTCAAAGTAGATTTTACTCCCAATTAATTTTCTTTACCTTTTCAAGTTTCTTTCTAAATTGAAACACTCCCCCCTCTTGGGCATGTGCATATGCGTATGTATGTATATAGGAAGGAAGAGTTCTGAGAATCAGTTCTCTCTTTCTATGTGGGTTCCAGGGATTGAACTCAGATGATTTGGCTTAGCAGCAAGCACATGTGCTCACTCAGCCATGTCACTGGCTCCTATTTTATCATTCTTTGTATGAATTATTTCATTTCCTCATTCAAAGACATTTTATTTTTAAATTTTAGTACTTTTAAAGTTGTTTTTATTATTAATAGTATTAATGTGTCACTGTGTGGGCTTGTGCAGTGCGTGGGTAAGTGGGTGCTAGAAGAGGTCAGTTAGAACCAGCTATTGGAGCCCTTAGAGTCAGGAGTCAGAGACGGTTGTGAGCTGTACCATGTTGTTTCTAGGAACTGAACTTGGGTCTTCTGCCAGAGTATTACATGCTCTTACTCACTGTTTTTTTTTTTCCTAACCCTAATTTTTTTATTTGTGTGTGTGTGTGTGTGTGTGTGTGTGTGTGTGTGTGTGTGTGTGTGTCATGCAGCATATGGGAGGTCAGACAACAACTTTGTGAAGTTGACTCTTTATGTAGGGTCTCAGAGTTGATCTCAGGTCTCCAGGCTTGCACACTGTCTACCTTTACCTGCTGAGCTATCTTCACTGCTCCCAGAGTATTTTAGAGCACCTCATGTAATTACTCATCGCAGCTTATAAAAGCAGGAGTTCGGAATGTAACTGAGTGGTGGGTAGAACCTTGGCGATTCCTGCCTGGTATTCTTAAGTGGGGATTGTCATTTGTGCTTTGGTTATACCCACTGAGTGCCATCAGCACAGCCCCTTACTATTTGGACAGAGTTGCTAACAGATTTCTTTTTAAAAAATACTCTGGCAGGGGTAAAGTTGCAAGTATGAATCATATCTAAAGGGAAGAAGGAGTGGTCTCTCTGTGACTGCAAACTGGAACAGTAGAAGATCTCTGCATTAGAACCTGTGATGACAGCTAGCTGGATTAGCTCCATAGGCAAGCTCTGGGTTCAGTAAAGACAACAATTGAGGAATATACTGTATATCAACCTTAAACCTCCACATGCACCAGTACACGTGTGTATACACACACACAGTGGTTAAGAGTTTAACCTTTAAGGGAGCAGCTTAATTTTCCCAAGAGGATAAACCCCGTGTCCACTCTTGAAGCTCTACCGCTATTTATAGATCTTTGAAGCACACACTCATGGAAGGGACATATACCACAGTGCTAATTTTAAAGACCAGCATCTATCTATTGTGTGCTTCTGTCTTTTGATTTTTTTTTTTGTAGGTTCAATATAACATGTATTTGCTTTAGAAATGAGGTCTGAGCAGTTATTTATTTGAAGAACATAAAACTATAAATTATGATCCCAAAAGTGTTTTAAAAATTGACTACACTATTAATGATTGATTGAATCATAAAGGAAATTAACAAATGACGAGGTAGATGTTATTCCTGGTTGATAGAAATAGGAATTTTGTTTTCTAATGCTTTATTTTATTTTTTAAGAAAAGAGTGTCTTGCCATGAGATGGTAGAAAAGGCAAATTAACCCACTCATTATACAAACTTTGAATGCCTGTTATCTACCAGGAATTGGAACTACAGCAGGATAGACCTACCACCTCTGCTTTTTAATGCTATCTTTGTAGGATAATAAAAATAACTTCAAAAAATGACATTCTCAAATCCCACAGTCAGCATTTACTGGCAACTCTAAGATGAGAATAGTGGTCCAAAGCATACCTTATGGTTTAGGGCTCACACGATCTGTGTTGCTAGGAGGCTTTCCTAGGAGGTAGTGGAGGCTACTTTTATTAGTTCCAAGGCAGACGGAAGTATTCAGGCAGTTTTGTTTCTTCCATCCCCTTTCCCCCTGGCATGCCCTTCCCCCTCAGGTGCCCCCCTCCACCCTCTTCTGGTCTTTTCTCTGCACATTTTGTTTAGTATGTGTCTTTTGATTTTCTTTTAATTCATATTCCAGAAAATCCCATCTCTAGGTGATAAATGCTTCCTAGACTCTACAAAATGCTAATGGTATAGTCTAGATGTGTGGTGAATCTTCTGGTAAAGTGTCTTCTGGTTGGAGCTGCCTTTTTAGAAAGGGAAAAGGCCATTCACCAGAGCTGTTGGGGCTCAGGTGGTCCTCAAGAGTCTGTGAAGAAAGCAGTGTTAGAAAGTTACATGATGAGAACCTTGCATTTTTGTCAACTTATACACTGGAGTCATTTGGGAAGAGAGAACTTCAATGGAGATAATGCCTGCATCCACATTGCCTCTAGTCAAGTCTGTATTTTCGTAATTAATGATAGATATGGGAGGACCCAGCCCTTAGGAGGCAAAGGTACCCCTAGGCAGTTGGTCCTCAGTTGTATAAGAAAGCAGGATGAGGAAAACATGGAGAACAAACCAATAAGCAGCCTTCCTCCATGGCTGCTGTTTGAGTTCCTGTCTTGAGTTGCTGCCCTGACTTCCCTCAGTGATAGACTGTTACTTAGAAGTGTAAGATGCAATAAACCCTTTCCTACTGCTTTTGGTCATGGTGTTTAATCACAGCAATAGAAACCCTAAGACACATAATGAATAACTAAAAATCTAGGACAACTTAGGTAAAGGAAAAAATGTCATTTTAAAAAATTATTACCATATAAAGGATTAAGTTTCACCATGGTTCTTTTTCAAATAAAATTTGGTGGGTTTATTGTTGTTTCTAGTTTCCCCATCTCCCTCCTCTGAGACTGTTTTTAAAACATTAGGCATTACTTTTGTAATGGGGTAGGTAATAAACACAGTGTTAACTCCAGCAGACAAGCTGGATCCTTTCCCCTTCAAGACCCTTTCTTAGCCCTACCCAGTTCACTGTACAGTGTTTTCCAAGTAGCTGGTTTGGATATCTGTGGCCAGGACTCATTGTTACCATAAATAATTTTAACTGAAGACTGGAAATGACATGAATGAACTATAAATTAAAAATATTTTTCCTCAAAAAATACAACTAGCCACTCAGTCAAAAATATCCTAAATAAAAAAAAAAAAAATATCCTAAATAATATGTTAGATGGCTAACTAGGTTGGGAAGAGAAATTTTATTAAACCAGGCTTTAAAGGTAATCATAGTTTGACCTTTATGAAGGTCTGAACTTAGAAGTGATTGTGTCTAGATAGTATGACAGAAATCCATAAGTCCACTGCTGGGAATCAGGTAGGAAGATTGCTAAGTTAAGGCAGCATTCATTGGTCTGCATACAGAGACTATTCTTCAAAAACAAACAAACAAACACAAAACCAAAAACCAGAAAAATATGTAAATGAATAAGTGTTATTGTGAATTTCAGTCCTAAAAGGTTAGGTGACTTACTCAAGTTCTCAGAGAGCCCTCTAATCAGTTTCCATGATAGTGTGAAGTACCAGATGTTCTTCATTACACTGGGAAGATTTTATATGATTAATACCCACAGAAGGTGGCATACTGCCATCTAAGAATGTCATGGCCAAAATTCCAAAGACCTGTTGTTCCTTGGTTTGCTGTGTCAGAGTAATTGAGATCCCTGTTTGTAAGATGAGGGATTTGGGCTTTCTGATTAAAGAAATGTGATGCTGTCTTTACTTCATGTGGAAGGTGATCCGAATATTCTGTCATCAGATGTAGATTATCCTTGACATAGGCTTTCTATATACTGTGGTGAAGTGCTAGCATGTATAGTAGTTTTCATGACTCTCTAGGCTAGAAGCAGACAGCCCACTTGTAAAGAGTGACTTTTCATAACAGTTGATGTCTTGGCTTTGTACAAGCCTGTATAGACTAACTTGTACAGTGAGTACCTCTGTGGTTCATAGACTGTGACAGCCTCAGCTTGGGAGGTAGAGTGAGATACCCTATAGCTCATGTGTGATAATGTGTAGTGACATACCCTTAGGACTTCAGAAACTTGGTCAATTCTTAGTTTAAACAATGCTTAATTATCTATGTAAACAATATGAATTTAGAACCTTCTAATATAAATATTAGAACCTTTGAACCAGAAGGCTTTACTGACGTTAAAGTTAAATTAAGATGTGCTGCAAATGAGATGTTGAGTCTTGAACGTGTTGGTAATGAACATTGGTTTCTATTGCAGGCCCTCTGTCTTCATAGAAGATAAAGCAGTGGATACTCTGGCTTACCTCAGTGATGGTGATGCCCGGACTGGCCTGAATGGACTGCAACTGGCTGTGCTGGCCAGGTTAAGCTCTAGAAAGATGTTCTGTAAGAAGAGTGGTCAAACCTATTCTCCTAGTCGAGTTCTGATCACTGAGAATGATGTGAAAGAAGGCCTACAGCGATCCCACATTTTATATGACCGGGCAGGTGAGGAGTTGAACTATGGGAAAACAGAAATGCAGGGACAAATGTGCCCACAGCTCTTTCCACCCTCTGACCTTCAGCTGGGTCCATAGCATGTTCAAAATGTTCATTTTGATCTACATATTTTAATGGAAGTAAGCCTCCTACACAGGGCTGACCTTTCTGACGACAGGCATAAAGCAAACTGTCTTGGTAAGAATCAAGAAGAGCTTGGGAGTTTGAAATAGGAGACTTCCCCTTCATCTTGTAAGATGATTAGATAAATTTCCCCTTTTTGTCTGATAGGACCTGAGAGAACATGGTAGTTTGAAAGATCATAAATTCAGTTGGCAGTGATTCTTATGGTCACTTATAGAGTCAGTAAGGCAGAAAAGAAATTACTGATTTATTTGAGAGTTAACATCCTCCATTTTTAAGTAGCTTTGAAATTTTTTAGTAGCTTTGAAATTTTTAATTTTGCAATATGTGCTAGGTGTTTGTATAAAAACATCTATAAAGATGGCAGATATCCTACCTCTTATTAAATCTGTGAGCTGCTAATATTAAATATCATAAGCACAGCATATTTGTAACTTCTAATGAAAGGTAGAGATGAAGATGGCTTATTGTAGATTAAGCTGAACTCTGTTCTAAGACATTTGTGTGACTCTAAATAGTATCATATTGCATAACTATGGAGTGGAATTTCCATGCCTTTAAAAGTTCTTCCAGAAAAAGAAGCTGATAATTGAACCTTCCAGGTCTCACATTGACTGTGTCTCCATTCTGGTATTTCTTAATGATGAGAGTTCTCCTTACAGGATAGAGAATTGAGAGGCGGGGCTGTAGAATGACCCTGGTCCTAGTCACTGCTTTTCATGAGTGAGCTGAGTGGCCAAAGCATCCCTAGCTGCTAATACTGTGTGATGTAAATAATGCTGAGGACACATTGGTCAACCCTGTCCTAACTGTTGTGCTGAGCGTGTGCCCCAGCCAGCGGCCTTTTTGAATGCTCTCTCTTGAAAATCTTGTCCTTGAAAAGCCTGGGAAGTAAAACATCTAGGCATAGCACCCTCCTTGCTTCTAGCCAAATATTAACACGAGATAAGAACAATTAAACATTTTTCAGAAGTGAGCAGATTCTTGCCTTTTTCATTTTCTGGAGGTCCAGGAGCAGTCGTCTCTACCTCCCCTTGTGAGCATCCCAGAAGACCCATTCCTTTGACCAGATTATCTTTCATATTTATCAGGTCACTAATCACAATCCATAGGATATTAATGAGTGATCTTTTAAGTGCTTTTTATTTTTTTTAGATTTCCCAAACAACCTTAGAAGGTAGCTTATTAATATTATCCCTACTCTATATAAAACTCATCTCAGTTTACAAAAGCATGCGCTAAAACTGATCCCAAAATTTACCTTTACTTCCCAAGAAGATATGCTGCCTCAATGCCTGCATATATTCCCATGCCTACCTCCTGGAGTCACTACCTAGTCACTCTACCTAAACCATGCTACTTAGAAGAGATACTTGGAGGTGTTCAGCCCTAGGAAACTGTCTGTGAGGGACACCTTTTTAGTAGCCCTTTGCTCTGAGGAGCTGAAGGCAGTGGAAGCTACATGGCTTGGTAGCACAGCCGTGAGGACCCATATGTCATGCCCCCTATGTTAATGCGCTTACACTGCCCATCCACACCAGCATGTCTGTTCCACAGGGGGATCATTAGACACACATAAATATAATTCACATTCTCAAGAAATGTATTTTTATAGGTGGCTCCAGAAAGGAGAATTGTCGAACCGTTTCCCTGTAAATGTGTTAGCTTAGACTCTTGGAGTTTTTTATAACCCTGATTTAACAAAAACTAACTACCATTAGAGGCTTTATTATTAATTTCTTTTAATGTCACAAACTACACAGTTGCCCCCTAATAGAATCCAGTTAGAGGTTTAGATGTTTATATACCAGAATGAAGGTATTTCTGAATGAGAACAAATGGTCTGCCCTGCATTGACCTCATGCTTTTAGTTTAATAATATGAACTCTCCAATTCTCAAGCTACATATAATAAAAGCAAAAGTAAATGTATTATTTCTATAGGCTAGTAATTAACACTAACAGGTTTAGTTCTTCTGTACTATTTGCTTTGTATAAGGCCTGGGTGTTTAAAGCAGCCACGTTTTTCTTAGTGAGCATCCCAAGGCATGGAAACTTGCTAAAGTCTGCATTGCTGGTGAGTTTGAGGTTCAGGTCCAAGCTACCTTGGACTAGAACCTGTGGTACAGTTCACTGTATTGTACAATTGAATTACCTCTCATGTTAAGTCAGTAAAGATGAGTGGCCTGTGTTAGAGAATATAGGGTTAACAGGTATGAAGAACCATAGGCCTTGCTCTGTTGAGAGATCAGGGCTCAGAGTGCCCAAACCAAAGTGGTAAAATGGGTTAACGCCATGTAGATCGCCCAGGACACTTCCAGCCAGGGTCTGTGGCTCACTTTACTAGAGAAGCTTCAGATAAGGGACACTGCTTATTCATAAAGCTTAATAACTTGATTCATGTCATTGACCTGGCCTAGATTTCCTTAGGAATTGAAGTTTGGAGGTTCTGCAATCAGCCTGTTAGATACTTACCCTTTGGTAGACCAGTTTCTTGTCACTCTATTTGAAGACCAAATGTCATCTTAGCAGCTGCTAGGATTTGTTCCTGGAGCCAGAGTGCTCTGCCCACCAGAACACTGTCGCATTGTTGATGTAGCTCATGATGTCTACAGAGCAGGTGCTTCTCTGGAAGGACTTAGGACCAGAGGACGTTGCCTTCTCAGCTGTCAAGTCCTTAAACTTACATGAGAGAATAGTCAGAAGGCATAGGCATGTGTAGAGAGCTCTGCTTATTTTTGATAACTAATTGTTCAGCTATTATTCTATTCTTAAATGTTTTTTTCTAAATTATATTTTGATAATTTGTTTGCTTGTGAATCTTGGTTTAAAGATGGACTGAGGCCAAATGGTAAGGATGGGGCCACAGTGCTTTGAGAAGATCCTGCTTCACAAGTGTCCCCACAGTCTATGGTGTAATGACCCTGGGCTCCGGATATCAAGGTGTCAACTGGCAATGACACTGAGGAACAAATGGGCTCTATCAGCTGTCCTTGCCACTTTCTTTCAACCCTGACGACTATGACCAGGCCCAGTCAGTTTTATTCAAATAGACTCTATGTGGGCAGAAGATGGAACCAGGACATGAGAATCTCTCTCCCATCTCTCTTGTCTCTGACAATCCACTGTGATAGGGATCACCCTTAAGAGTGCCTGTCCCCTCCCTTCCCTTTGCCAGCCTCTATGTCTAAGTGTTCTCAGTGTGTATAACTGTCAGGAGTTTCTCCTCTGAATAGGACTGCTATGAAACAGGCCTGGAGCCCTGAGTGAACTCTGGGGCTTATCCAGGTGTCACCCCACGGAGTGTGGTTGGAGGACAGCTGTCATGCCTGCCTTCCCCAGCACAACTGGGGCCTGTTTTAGTGCTGCTTTGTGTGTCGGGTAGGCATAGAAGGCAGCCATGTGACTGTTGTTCTGATGCACAGGAGAAGAGCACTACAACTGCATCTCTGCCCTACACAAGGCTATGCGTGGCTCTGACCAAAATGCTTCTCTGTATTGGCTGGCCCGGATGCTTGAGGGAGGGGAGGACCCACTCTATGTGGCCAGGAGGCTGGTAAGGTTTGCCAGCGAGGACATCGGTGAGTATAGGAGAGTCTGTGGGGGTGGGGACTCTGAGAGGGGATGTGCTTACTCTAGTGTCGTGTCATGCAGAATAGGTAGGAAAAGAAAGACTTGCCATGAGCTCAGTGCTCTGTTGCTCTATGCGCATGCGTCTATTTACAGAGTTGCAGCCAAATGTTAAGGTTTTTATTCGTTAGTTCGTGAGGTAGAAATGGGAGGTTCTGGACACCATTCAAGACAAAGATTGGAAAAGTTTTCCTTTTCTTATTGTAGACAGTGTGTTTTCATCCATCCATTCTTATGAATGCTTTCATGGCTTTGCACTTTCTCTCTGTTATGTTTAGTCTCTTGTTTTTCCTACTGGAATATATTTTTCCACAAGAGGCCATTTTGACACCAACAATAACTCAATAAATAGTAACAACCATTATAATGCGATTGGAGATGAGAGATAAATTGGTATCATTGTGCTGGGTATTTTATCCCTATGTCTCATGCAGCAGTGGTTGCTGCTTACAGCAGCACACTGACAGGTTGGAACAAGGGGATTCTGTGACTTAAACTTGGCTTTGTTTCTTGTTGTGTGATAGGTCTGGCAGATCCATCAGCGTTAGCACAAGCAGTTGCTGCCTACCAAGGTTGTCACTTTATAGGCATGCCCGAGTGTGAGGTAAGATACCAGTTCAGTTCTTTGCAAATCTTCTTTGTTCTGTGCCCTGTCTTTTGTGGATTTGAATATAAGTCTGCCTTCATCACAAGTATGTTAGGTCCACTTAATAAGCTGCTCAGCTTTTGAAATTTTTATGTAGAATCTTAGCCTCCTAGAGAGATGAGCATTTCCCCATCTTATCAGGTTGTGGTTTAGTTTGGATTTCATAATATTCAGACTTGAACCCAGAGCTTGCATGTGCTAGGTAAGTCCTCCATCACAGTACTATCCTCAGCCCTGTTTTAACTTTTTAAACAGGGTCTTATAGGTTGTTCAAAAATAGTCCTTAATCCATTCTCTAGCCCAGGCAGTCCTTGAACTGAGAACTTCCTGCCTCAGTCTCCTGAGTGACTGAAATTATAGGACTGTCACCAGAAACAAGACTGCTTTCATACTGTTCTTAGGAGTCTTAAGGCTCAAAAGTATTCTAAGTTTTCTGGGAACAGGAAGCAGTGGGTTCACCTCCATGCTGACAACTTACTAGTCATCTGCTTTATGAACCAGGGCTTAAGAAAGATTTGATTTAGTGAGAAGTTCATAGGTTAAATGAGAACTCCTGATCTAGCTCCCCTCTCACCTCATAGGACTTTCTCCATTGTTACTAATTGTTCACGCTATGTTAAAAGGGGACTATACAAATTAATTTAAAAAACAAGCAAGCATGGGAATCATCTAAGAGTTAACTAGGAGGAATCATAAGGTACTCTGCCAAATAGAAACTGTAGCATTTTCCTGGTGACATGTGTCCTTCTGTGTCCTAGGTGCTTCTGGCCCAGTGTGTGGTCTATTTTGCCAGAGCCCCAAAGTCCATTGAGGTGTACAGTGCCTATAACAATGTAAAAGCCTGTCTGCGGAATCACCAGGGGCCCCTGCCTCCTGTACCCCTGCACCTGAGGAATGCGCCCACCAGGCTGATGAAGGATTTGGGCTATGGCAAAGGCTACAAGTACAACCCCATGTACAGTGAGCCTGTGGACCAGGACTACCTGCCTGAGGAACTGAGAGGAGTTGACTTCTTCAAGCAGAGGCGGTGTTGACTCTTGGGCCATGAGTAGGAGGCTTGAATCTTGAGGAAGACCAAAAGTCACTGGATCTTGGAGTTGGTTGCCTGGGGAAAGTTAAAATAGACCAACATTTTGTGCCAGAAATTAAGGGTTCCATAGATGGAGGTGGTTACTTCAGCTAAATGTGTATCATTGAAGTTGTGTTCATTTGCACCCTGTGCAATGATAATGCTTATGAAAATACCTGGCAGCTTTGTGCAATTAATTAATGTTATAAGGAATTATCTATTTTGTCATAGTATTTAAGTCATAATGTCATTTCAAAGTTCTGTTCAGTAGGCTTTTTTCTTTTAAAAAATGTATATTCTGGGTAGTTACAATTGGTACAAGAAAATGTAATTGTGATTTAATACTGCATAGTGATTTGGGTATTTTTTTTATATGCAAAGGTCTTATGAGCCAATAAAACTATTTCAAAGTACTCTTCAGTTCTTCAGTGTTCCTCCTTTTTGGGATGGCTAGCTTGACCAGAATTGGCAGGTTTGGTTTAGCTGAGAGGCCCTGCCTCATGAAATAGTAACCAAGGAAGATATTTTCCATCAACTTTGTGTCTCTACATGCAATTGCACACCTATGTATGTGCATCCCACCACATACACCCACCCATACATATACAGACATGCACATGGGCTGGGGAGGTGAAGGGAGATGTGGGGAATACAACTACTCTGAAGAGGAGACTCTCCTGCATACCTTAGGCACTACAGAAACTATCTGAACAGTAAAATGGCCAGATGTAAAAAGCACATGCAGGTTGGTAGTTTCTTGCCCACTAGTTACAAGCAGCACACACACCCAGAGAGACACTCCCCCCAACCACCCCATGGCAGCCAAAACTGAATTTGTCAGTAAGGAGGCCAGGATAAAAAGCATGCTAGAAAGAGAAAACTTTCATAGTTCCTGAATGAGCCCTGCCTTTGTTTTTGTGTATCTCTCATGCTTAGCATATGGAATGTGAAAGTACATATTTGCTAAATACTAAAATGAATGGATAACACTTTCCTGGAGAATATGTAGATCTGAAAATCAAGCTAGTCCTCAGTTCCTCTCCAGCAGGGGTCAGGCTGAGGCTGGAGCAAAGTTCCTGAGGCTGCATGTCAGGCCAGTCCGCCTGCCTCAGTGACCAACACAGGCCAAGGTTGTCTTACTGTTTGTGATCAACAGGACAGATAAAGTAACCTCTTAAGAGCTGATTTGTCTGGTTGCAAAAGCAGTGTTTGAACACTACAAAAATTATGCAAAAAGTGATGGAGAAAACCCCATTTTCCTCTGGTAACTACTGTGAATGGTACAGTATATGTCCTCTGGGTTACAACTCAGTAAATGGAGTTTAATAAACTCTATTAGTTATTGATATGACCTGGCCAGCTCCCCAGGAACAGAGGCAGAGTTGTATGAATTTACCTAATCAGCTCTTGCACAATTACTCATCTATATTTCTAAAGCTTCTCTGGCTACTGCCCAACTGCTCTCCCCATGGTACTTGGCTGTTTGAGTCTTGCCCAGGTTACTTCTCCAGTAGTCTATCTTGGGGGTGGGGTGGGGCATGTTCTCCCGGCCCATTACATCTCCTGTTCTCTCCACCTTCCTCCTTTGCTCTCCTTCTCTGTCTCTCATGGTCCCTACTTGCAACCCCCAGCTCAGTACCTGAAACCCCACTTACCTCTATTCTCCCCAATAATTGACTGTAGCCTCTTTTAACCAATAGCCTTAAATTGGGGAGCAAAGTTTACGTAGCATCACTTGGTGTATGTGAGGCTCTGCTTGTCAACAGAAACCAGATCTTGGAGGCCAGTGTTTAGCATTTGAATACTTAGGGGCACCAGCCCAGCCCTCAACAGTGGGTATTTTTCAAGTGTATGTATGCATGTAAAAATTGGAAACTTACACCACCTGTTTGTAGCTGCACTCAGAGCCACCAGGGGGTGCACAGTCATGTTCTGCACATCTCCAGCTGTGCCACCACACTGGCTGTGACAGGATGGACAACCTAGGAACTATACTTTTAAAATCAGAATGAAGCCTTTGCATACTCTGCCTGCCAACCTTTGCCCTCTGCCCCCATTGCCAGGGGTCTATCAATAGCCCAGCCATCCATGCACAGTAAGGAACATGGACCCAGAGTGAGTCTGCTGAAATTCGCATCCGAGCTGGGCCTTTATGTGGTCAAGGTTAGCATCTTTGCTTTCCCCCTTCTTCATCTGTAGAGACTTAATTGCAATGGATCCTCATCACCGAGGACTGCAATGTACAGGGTCTCACCTTGCAGTGCTGAGTGCCTTGCCTCAGCCTTTTGAGTGCCAGGATTGCCAGTGTGTGCCATCCTCTCTGCCTGGATTATTTCTGATAATGACTTTAAAAACCTTCCACAATGCTGGTATCGACTCCTTCAATTTGTGAGCTCCTGCCTCAAAACAAACATGTCCTATCACTAAGCAAGCAGTGTATTTTACACTCCCCACAGTGCAGTATGTTTCTTGGCTGTAACTGCACCACAAACAAGTGAGGCATAATGGAGCTAGGCCATGGGAATGTGGGCGCTCTGTTGCAGTGTACGGCAGCACCATCATATGTAGCATGTACTAACTGGCAGGGACAAAATGCCAGGATACAGGGACAGTGTTTGTCACAGACCTCAAAGCCCCCTGTTCAGTCTCCTTCCTGGTTATAGTAAAAGTGTTTCTCTCTGGTCCTGAGTGTTAGAGAAATGGCTGGCATTGCTTTGCTGTGCTAGGACCTGCCCAGGTGCAGCTGTTCTGACACCTGCAAAGCCAGGTGTGTTAATTATTCCGTGATTTCCTTCTGGGGACTGTTTTCCCTGTGTTTTAAAACATGGATACGTGGAGCTGGGTGACAATCTCTGATTCAGCCACAGGACATATCATCATAGGACAGGAAAGGAATATCTGAGTCACTTAATCTAATTTCTGCAGTGTGACAGCAACTTGACCATGGTGGAGATAAACAGATCAAAATTAACAGTTTGACAGATGATGCATTTGATCATGACTTTTTCCATTAAAGCAGGCTTAAGAACACCAAGCCTCATTGAAGTAATTGCTTCATACTGTGTCTGCAAGCACAGAAATAGCAGTTTTATTTTGTCTTTTTTTTTTTAACAGAGCTGAGAACCGAACCTAGGGCCTTGAACTTCCTAGGCAAGCACTTCTACCACTGAGCTAACTCCTCAACCCTGATTAGCACAGTTTTAAAAATCAAATTGTAGATACAGATGCCTTAACAAGACAGGACACTTTCATAACATGTGAGTAACAAAGTTACTCTTCTCTACATACTTAATTAAACCCCCATGCCCTTCCTTCAGTTCTCTGAGTGTCTACATGTTTGCTGGAAAAAGGTCTAGAAAGGTTTTGTAGATACATCTTACTGTGCACTGATATCAATTTACCTGCATCCCGTAAGATACAACATACTCACAGGCAGGCAGCAAGAGATCGGAAATGCAGGGTGACCTGGGAAATGCGGCTTAAGGCTCAGGAATGCTAAACAGAATAGATGGATTTCCTACCTTGCACTACCTCAGATAGAACCCAGAAAGCACACTATCTTGGACTTCATTTTTCTGGCTAATTGACAAGCTGAACTAAAGCACAGAAAGACATCTGGTTTCTAGAAGAGAGTCCTCTTTCTCAAGCTGTTGTATTCCTAACATCCTGGAGAACGTTTGCTTTTGAGAATAAGTAGCTAAGGGACTAGATTGGTCTAAGGTCCCCTAAAGAACTGTCCTGCACTAAAAACCCGACTGAGGCATCCTCCTTACAAAGCTAGTTTGTTTCAAGAGTCCTGTCTCCCCAGACACATGTGCTGTGGGCTCCCACTATAATGGTGGATTTGACAACTTCTTTCAATTTTATCAGTTTTGTTTCAGTGTGTTTTGAATCTCTTATGTATATAGATTTAATAATCCCCCCAGGAGGATACATAATTACTGATCTTTGGATGATGAAAGTAGCATGCTGATGAGGAAGAAGGGGAAACCAAATAAGTCTGTAATTGTTCCGTGTCTGTGGACTCGGTATATGCGTTATGTAAGTCACAGTACACCAAGGCTGTCCCTGTCAGCATTACCCAGTCATTTTCTCCGAAGGCCAGAGCCCTCAGGATCCCTCCTCTGTCAAATATTGGACTCACATTCTTCATCCCCACCAAAACAGAAGTGATGGATCACTACAAAGTAAATGGCAGCTGAAGATTATTATTTTCAAGGCAAGGATTGTCATCTTAAAGAGGCCTGTATTGGTTACTTTTATGTTGTTATGACTACAGAACTTTAAGGGAGTAAAATTTTGGGAGAACCATCCTGGCAGGGAAGCTGTGTCGGGACAGCTTACTGCTTAGCAGGTAACTGTAGAAGAGGCTGTTCATGTCCCAGGAGAACAGGGAACAGAGCTCCACAGGAACTGGGGGCTGGACATTACTTTGCCCACCATGACTTCTGCCACTTGGATCTACCCTGTAAGGGCTCCACAGTCTGTAATCAGACCATATAGTATGTATATTATACATACATATAATATGTAAGTGGTACCATTGGCTGGAGACAAGTGCTCTCTCTAAACATTTCATCTTCGAACAAAAGCATGTCAAATTTGAAGGGAATGGATGATGCAGCTTGCCTGCAGAATTTCGGACATTATCAGACCTCTGAGCACTAAAGCTCTGAGATCCACCGGGAATAGATGTCAAACTTTCTTTTGAGGGCGGTGTGTGTGTGTGTGTGTGTGTGTGTGTGTGTGTGTGTGTGAGAGAGAGAGAGAGAGAGAGAGAGAGAGAGAGAGAGAGAATAGCTCAGAGGGTAAAGTGTGCCAGACAAGTGTGAAGACGGATATTCAGAGCCCAAGAACCCATGTAAAAGCTGGGTAGGTGTGACAGACACTGGTAATCCTTGCAGATGACCCCCGAAGAAAACAGACTGAAATGGTGTGCTGCTGGTTTAGGGAGAAGTCTGCTTTCATATATATGATATAATAATCAAGGAAGACACTTTGGCCCACCACATACATGTATTTGTACACATACCACATAAATACATATACTCAGACTGCACACACACACACACACACACACACACGCACGCACATGCATTCCTCATGTCTCTTAAATGAACCTGACTTCTGTTAAAATACATCCTTCAAATTTCAACTGTTCTACCTAAGATTCTTTTAGTATGTTGACTGCTAGAAAAAGGAACCATACCCTCCTGTTTTCTGCTATTCAAAGGTCAGACTCCTTACCCCATCCCACCCCTGCCCAGTAGGCAATCTAGTTCTGACCAGATTCTCCCAGCATATGAAGCTAAACTGTGAAATTTCACATCCCATTTGTTTTTCTTCCATCCTGACAGAAATAGCTGTCACAGGATTTGCGGGTGGTGCTTTAATAGTCAGTAGCAGCTTCAAGTAATGCCTTAAACTCAAACCGAAGTTGGGGCTGAAATAATAGCAGAGCATCCAGCTTTTTATGTCACAATTAAGCCTGATGAAGCCATCATTTTCTCCTGCTGCCTGGCAAGCCCAGAATATAAAGGAACTTTATTTCATGTGGGAGGGAACAGAATAGGGATAGATTTGCAGAAGTTACAGAAACAATGATAAGAAGAGATATGAAATCAACAAGGAAATTGTTGCCAGGCAACATAGTTGGTTGTCAAAGAGATAGCCTTCAGTACTAACCGCTTGGCAGTCTTCAATATTAGGCTATAAATCTCTGACTAAGAATATGAATGCCTGTACCATGATTGGACTAGGGTGGACACTCTCCAAAGAACCAATGCACCCAGATCGCTTATTCTGTCTGTAAACATAACTTCCACCTCTCTGAGAACTGTGCCTCTGTTTCACTGACTGGAATACTGTCTGTTGTGTTTTTAGAATTGTACTATGATTGTCGTTTTTTTGTTTTGTTTTGTTTTGTTTTGTTTCTTAGTACAATGAACCCAGATTGCCACCACCCTGCTTACTCGAGTCCCAGAACTCTGGCCAGTGGTGGCAAGGGCACGACTCACAGACAATGAAACTGGGGTCCTGTGGGTGTTCTCTACAACCTGAAACCAAAGCCTGTTTATTAAGTAGATACAGGAGGAGGGGCTAGCTACCTCTGGGTGAGCAGTGTCAATCTGTAAACACTGGGGAGGAGGAAGATACATTTGCTAGTCTTTGTACACACTGGGGAGGAAGAAATACAGTTGCTAGACTTTGTACACACTGATCAGTCTTCCTAAACAGTCATACCAGAACTCCCGAGAAAGCCTTGCAATTTCTCTTGAGCCTGACTCATATGCGGAACAGCTTTTCCCCCGTTTCCCATATGTCTGAGGCCTTGGGCATCCTTGGGCACAGCTGTGCCCAGCCTGGTCCATAAGGATAATAGCTTTGTCAATTGGCCGTGTGTCTTGCAGGCCTTTGCTGTCCTCCACAAAGCCTGGGCCATGATAAAAATCCACATCTCCTCAGGATTTCACTCACTCAAGCCTTCCTTTGCTCCCTCTACCAGATTATGCCAAACTACCTTATATTATCCTGGTTAGATTATCAACATTTGACCAGTGAGTCCCATGCATTCTCAGACCCATGAAGTCTGCGTTATGTTCATAAAAAGTGAAGGTTTTAGAGAATGTGGTATATGGAGGTGTGGGGGAAGGGGGTGCCCCAGCAGGCCCGTGCCCAGGCATCCCTTTCTCCAAGGGACAGACATACACAGACAGGGTATAGAATAGAGTTTATTCAGGGCAGAGGATGGGAGTTAATGGGGTAGTGGAGGCAGAGAAAGGCAGAGAGAGGGAGAGAGTAGAGAAGTAGAGTCCGGCCATGACCATGTGGAGGGAGAGAGGAGGAGAGCCCAAGAGGGGCAAGAGAGAGGCTGAGAGAGTAGCAAGAGACAAGAGATAAGAGAGCAAGAGAGGTAAGAGATAAGAGAGAGAGGAGGGGCTGAGTAGCCCTTTTTATAGTGGGCCAGGCAATGGTGGGGAGGGGCATACCTGGCTGTTGCCAGGTAATTGTGGGGTGGAGCTTAGACAGAACCCTAACAGTCTGTAGGCTGTTGGATTTGAAGGAACATTTCAGAATATCGGGCCACAGTCTTTATTTCCGTGGCTGTGGGATCTGCTCTATGGCTGACCACCTCTTTTCTTCTCGAATCTTTGTTCCACAGAGCCTGGATTTTATGCTTGGAGCTCTCATCCTGCCTTTTCCTTGTTAAAAGTAATCTAAGGCAGGGAAGTCTGCTCTGCTACTTCTTGTCTCCAGCTGGCAGCAGTTTCCAGGATTCAGAAATACTGACACATGGACAGAGCAATGCCTTCCAAGATCTGCAGCAAAGCTTAGTCAGCTAGGTTGTCCTGACACGTTGGGAAGGGTCCCTGGCTCCCTCCCTTCTCTGTGTGAGGCTTTGTGCAAGACGGTGTGGGTGCATAGATGAATGAGCAGGCTCTCTGACTGAATGCTGGCTCTTGAGACCGTTGACAGCTTGTGTAACATCTATTTATTGGTTTCATCATCCATACAATGAGGACATGGTATATCTAACTCGTTAGCTGGATGAGGGGATTAAGAAGCTTAAAAACTATTCTAATATTTAGATGTTATATGAGGTATACCCTTCTTTTTAATCTTTGCTAATATTCTTAATCAAGATGAAGCAAAAAGCTGGTCCCCACCCCACACCAGAAGACTAGGACATTCTGTTCTCAAAAGCAAAGGTTAAATTCAAGGGCAGGGGAGGTCGAGGTGGTGGGGGGAGACAGGTGTCTTTCCTATGGGTGGTGAGTAACTTTTCTTACTGGATTGGTGGGATTTCTAATATAAGCTAAACAATCACTTTGCTTTTTTTCATTGGGACTTGTCACATGATGCTGACTTCAGTTTATCTTTTTCACAAAGCGAGCTGACAAGGAGGCCTTCCTAGGGGTTTGATTTGCCATCACAACGAAGCTGTGGCTCAACTGCTCAGGAAGAGAATGGTTTCCTGTGTAACTGGAAACAAAATTGCCTGTGTCCAGGACAAATGTTTCTTAACATCCAAGAGAAAAGGGAAGACAAGGGCCAGAAAAGCAAAATAAGATTAACATTTTTTTTTAAAATTAGTGTATATTGATTGCACAAATTAGTGGGTCCCATTATGACAGATGTAAGGAAGGGTTTTGGCCATATCTATCTCTAAACACACACACTCTTCCCACCTCACGTCTCCTTGTCTTGTGCCTTAGTAGTATTTGCCCCTTGAATTTCAGGTCTTTTTTCAAGGTGGGAATTCTTTGTGAATGTTGGCACACAATATTGAAGATTTAAAAGTAGCAGCCCCCACACTGGAACTGCTGTGAGCCAAAGGGACCGGTTAACCAAGTTAAGTTTCTAGAGAGCTCTTTTAACTAAACACAAAAGAAATTAGTGGAGCTTTGGAGCACAGCTCAGTTGGTAAAGTATTTCTTGTCCCACAGGACTTGAGTTTGAGACACAGAACCTATATTAAAACATTCTAGGTGTGGTGGTTTGGACTTATAATCCCTTCTGTGGGGTTCGCTGGCATAGTTAGCTTTTTAAAAGATTGCTGGTTCCTGCAGAATAATAGCCAAGTTTGTCCTCTGTCTTCCATCCATACATGTATACTATATGTACACACACACACACACACACACACACACACGGGAGGCAGAATTAGAAAAAAATGCAAAAATCCTAATGTTATATATAATATAGGCATGTGGTGTGAAATAGGTAACTCTTACTAATATTTACTGCATTGTCTTAATAGAAAACATACAGGTGGCTAAGCATTGTAGAGTATGTATGAAATATGAGCACATGGAAGGTTGAGGCAGGAGAATTGTAAATTTGAGGTCAGTCTGGGATATATAACGAGATTGTCTCAAAGCACCAGGAGAAGGAAAAAGAAGCATCAGTTTATTAAACCGATGGGGAGGAGACTCTTCCTTAGTGTCTTAAGTATTTTAAGGAACATGATACTTTACACAGCTGAGAGCTATGTTGCATTCTTTTAAAGCTAACTGTAAAAATATTGAGCAATGTTATTTACAATTTTAAAATACAGGGAAACCATTTTCTCTGTGGAATTGAAGTCTCAATAGGATCTGGCGTAACAGTCTACAACGTGAAGGAAGGCTGGCGCAAGCGCACTTTGAAAACCTCATTCAGTAACATCCGCTTGCTCTTGCAAGGCATGGCTCTGCTGCCCCCTGAAAATGGCTCAAGTTAATGAAGTGTGTAAGACAGCACAGTGTAGATCCCATGTGAAGTGTGTAAGACAGCACAGTGTAGATCCCATGTGAAGTGTGTGAGACAGCACAGTGTAGATCCCATGGGGCCATTCCCTGCACTGTCTTCCCTCTCCACACACCTCTGTGTTCATGTCCCTGGTGTTGAAGGATCGCTGCCACCTCCAACACATTGTGTTAGGTCCAACAGCTCAGGTGTAGAAGTTCTTTCACACTTTATCATCTCCACTTGACTGAGCCATCAGCTTCTCTGAGGGTGACATATAACAGCTCCTTCCTGAGTCCTGTGCTGTCTTTATTTCATGCATACACTCACTCTCAGGCTCACTCTCACAGTCACTCTTGCTAACACTCACTCTCACACTCACTCTCACACTCACTCTCACTCCCACTCATTTATTATCACTCACACACTCTCACTCTCAGTCACTCTTACACTCACTCATTCTCACTCACACACTCATTCACACTCTCACTCACTTTCACACTCACTTTCACGCATTCACTCACACTCACTCTCACTCATTCACTCACACTCACTCTTACATTCTCACGTACTACCATTCACTCTCACTAACACTCACTCTCACTCATACTTTCACCCACTTTCAGTCACTTTCACACTCATCCTCACTTACCCTCACTATGACTCTCACTCACACTCACTCTCACTCACACCCACTCTCATACTCAATAACTCACCCTCACTCTCACTCATTCCCACTTGCTCATTCATTTACTGTGTTGATTTCAGTGCTGGATATTATTAAATCCAGGGTCTGTGCATGCAAAGCTCAGACTCAACCACTGAGCTAGATACCCAGACCCAGGTGACCAGGGTTTGGTGTTGATGTTGACTGTTTAAAGAGATTTTAGATTTTCTAGGATCCACTGGAAGGAGGAGGACTGCTGAACTGGTGTCACAGAAAGATGACAACAGGTTCTACTGGAATGCTGTTTATCCACTGTCTCCTACCAATCTCAGCTACCTCATTGAATGCAAATTTACTTGAAATTGTAAAAATATTAGTGTTCTTTTTAATTGTCAGCAATTAAAAAAGGGCATTGCTGTTGAAATAGAAGGACCTCCTAGGCTAGCGGAGAACCCACTCCTCTTCTTTGTGAGCTTAACTCTTTGTGGAAGTTTGGAGGTACCCACCATGATAGGGCACATTGGTTTCTGTACCTCAGAGCTTGGAGACACATGCTCTCATTCTCTTCTGAAATCCTCCATTGGATGATGACCATAGCATCCAAGGCATGATGTCACGGTTGATACTCAGTGGACAGACATATGTCAGCCCAAGGGCCCAGGCTTACTCCATGCTACTGTTATTTTGCATTCTGTGTTAGTGATGTCTCCCAAAACAACAGTAAGTGAAGTTCTCTTTCAATGAGACTGCCAGTCATAATGTCATGATTTTCTTTTTAAGTAGAAGATTTGTTGGAAATAGAATAATTATTTTAAAGAAACAAAGCAGTACAAAATGTGTCAGAGGTAATTTTGATGATTTGTAAAGCACCTGTAAAAGGTAAATAAGGGAAAGCACCTCAGTTTTCTACTACTCACCAGAATTCTTTCCTGTCCCCCTCTGAGAATCAACCATGCCTTTCCTTGTGTCATTAAAGGGAGTGTTTCCACCTTATACGAGCTCAGAAACCATTAGAAAGCCAGTTTTCTGCCACTGTGACTTCACAAAGTTCTCTCTGCCGTCAGCTGGAATTTCTGTTTATTTCATTTGAGATAAAAATGAGAAAAGTTCTGGAATTGGGCTGTTCACACCGATCGTTCTCTTGGACCTTATTTAAATCTCTATGGGTCTGTGGCCCATGCAAATTATCAGGAAACCTGCTATTTAACTCAAGGCATGCATTTGGCAAAAGTGAGGATTTACTGTTAAGTTGGCTAAATCTAAATCTAATAATAAAAATATTAAAATGTCCAAATCAAGCTGAATGTGGTTGTGTACCCCTATAAACGTAGCTCCTTGGGGGGTTCGCATGGGAAGGTGGCTTGAGTCTGAAAGTTTAGGGAGAAAGAAAGCAAACAAGGAAAGAAAATAAAAAAAGGAAGAAAGGAGGAAGGAAGGGGGGCTCCAAATGCTTAGGACTGGAGAGATGGCTTAGCAGTTAAGAGCATTTGCTGTGTGTGTGTGTGTGTGTGTGTGTGTGTGTGTGTCTAGACTACATGAATGTATGATGCTTTTAGAAACTGGAAGAAAGTACTAGAGTTATAGATGTTTGTGAGCCACCACATGGATGCTGGGCATCAAACACAGGCTTTGTACTGGGGCAACAAGTGCTCTAAACTACTAAATCCTCTCCAGCAGCCATAGTTGTCGTTCTTGCAGAGGACCTGGATTCAGTATGTCCTCTGGGTATATGCCCAGGAGTGGTATAGCAGGATCTTCCGAAAGTGAGGTGCCCAGTTTTCTGAGGAACCGCCAGACTGATTTCCAGAGTGGTTGTACCAATTTGCAACCCCACCAGCAGTGGAGGAGTGTTCCTCTTTCTCCACATCCTCACCAACACCTGCTGTCTCCTGAATTTTTCATCTTAGCCATTCTGACTGGTGTAAGGTGAAATATCAGGGTTGTTTTGATTTGCATTACCCTAATGACTAATGAAGTTGAACATTTTTTAAGATGCTTCTCAGCTATCCAAAGTTCTTCAGGTGAAAATTCTTTGTTTAACTCTGTACCCCATTTTAATAGGGTTATTTGGTTTTCTGGAGTCTAACTTCTTGAGTTCTTTATATATATTAGATATTAGCCCTCTATCTGATGTAGGGTTGGTGAAGATCTTTTCCCAATTTGTTGGTTGCCGATTTGTCCTTTTGATGGTGTCCTTTGCCTTGCAGAAACTTTGTAATTTTATGAGGTCCCATTTGTCAATTCTTGATCTTAGAGCATATGCTATTGGTGATCTGTTCAGAAACTTTCCCCCTGTACCGATGTCTTCAAGGGTCTTCCCCAGTTTCTTTTCTATTAGCTTCAGAGTGTCTGGCTTTATGTGGAGGTCCTTGATCCATTTGGAGTTGAGCTTAGTACAAGGAGACAAGGATGGATCAATTCCCATTCTTCTGCATGCTTACCTCCAGTTGAACCAGCACCATTTGTTGAAAAGGCTATCTTTTTTCCATTGGATGTTTTCAGCCCCTTTGTCGAGGATCAAGTGGCCATAGGTGTGTGGGTTCATTTCTGGATCTTCAATCCTGTTCCATTGATCCTCCTGCCTGTCACTGTACCAATACTATGCAGTTTTTAACACTATTGCTCTGTAGTATTGCTTGAGGTCAGGGATACTGATTCTCCCGGATTTTCTTTTGTTGTTGAGAATAGTTTTAGCTGTCCTGTGTTTTTTGTTATTCCAGATGAATTTGAGAATTGCTCTTTCTAACTCTGTGAAGAATTGAGTTGGGATTTTGATGGGTATTGCATTGAATCTGTATATTGCTTTTGGCAAAATGGCCATTTTAACTATATTAATCCTGCCAATCCATGAGCATGGGAGGTTTTTCCATTTTTTGAAGTCTTCTTCCATTTCCTTCTTCAGAGTCTTGAAGTTCTTGTCATATAGATCTTTCACGTTTGGTACGAGTCACCCCAAGGTACTTTATACAGTTTGTGGCTATTGTGAAGGGTGTCATTTCCCTAATTTCTTTCTCAGCCTGCTTATCCTTTGAGTATAGGAAGGCTACTGATTTGCTTGAGTTGATTTTATAACTTGCCACTTTGCTGAAGTTGTTTATCAGCTGTAGGAGTTCTCTAGTGGAGTTTTTTGGGTCACTTAGGTAGACTATCATATCATCTGCAAATAATGATAGTTTGACTTTTTCCTTTCCAATTTCTATCCCTTTGACCTCCTTATGTCGTCTAATTGCCCGAGCTAGTACCCCAAGTACAATATTGAAAAGATAAGGAGAAAGTGGGCAGCCCTGGCTAGTCCCTGATTTTAGTGGGATTGCTTCAAGTTTCTCTCCATTTAGTTTGATGCTGGCTACCGGTTTGCTGTATATTGCTTTTACTATGTTTAGGTATGGGCCTTGAATTCCTGTTCTTTCCAAGACTTTAAGCATGAAAGGATGCTAAATTTTGTCAAATGCTTTTTCAGCATCCAATGAAATGACCATGTGGTTTTTTTCTTTGCATTTGTTTATGTAGTGATTGCATTGATGGATTTCCATATATTGAACCAACCCTGCATCCCTGGGATAAAGCCTACTTGATCATAGTGGGTTTGTGGAAAGATATTGTGTAAATTTGGTTTTGTCATGGAATATCTTGGTTTCTCCATTTATGGTGAATGAGAGTTTTGCTGGGTATAGTAGTCTTGGCTGACATTTGTGTTCTCTTAGAGTCTGCATGAGATCTGCCCAGGATCTTCTAGCTTTCATGGTCTCTGGTAAGAAGTCTGATGTGATTCTGATAGGTTTTCCTTTATATGTTACTTGGCCTTTTTCTCTTACTGCCTTTAATATTCTTTCTTTGTTTAGTGAATTTGGGGTTTTGATTATTATGTGATGGGAGGTATTTCTGCTCAGGTTCAGTCTGTTTGGAGTTCTGTAGGCTTCTTGTATATTCATGGGCATCTCTCTCTTTAAGTTGGGAAAGTTTTCTTCCATAATCTTGTTGAAGGTATTTGCTGGTCCTTTAAGTTGTAAATCTTCACTCTCATCTATACCTATAATCCTTAGGTTTGGTCTTCTCATTGTATCCTGGATTTCCTGGATGTTCTGGGATACACACATTTTGCATTTTGCATTTTTCTTTGACGGTTGAGTCAATGGTTTCTATGTTACTTCGGCATCTGAGATTCTTTCTTCCATCTCTTGTATTCTGTTGTTGATATTTGCATCTATGGTCCCTCATTTCTTCTCAAGGTTTTCTATCTCCAAAGTTGTCTCCCTTTGTGATTTCTTAGTTGTTTCTACTTCTGTTTTTAGATCCAGGATGGTTTTGCTCAGTTCCATCATTTGTTTGTGATTTCCTTTAATTCTTTAAGAGATTTTTTTTTGTTTCCTCTTTCATGACTTCTGCCTGTTGACTCAAATTTTCCTGCATTTCTTTAAGGTTTTTTTGCATTTCTTCTTTATTGGCTTCTATCCCTTGAGCCTTATTCTCCTGAATTTCTTTAAGTGATTTTTGCGTTTCCATTATACGGGTTTCTAGCTTATTCATGTTCCCCTGTATTTCTTTAAGAAATTCATTTATGTCCTTTTTGTGTTCTTCTAGCAGCATCATGACCAGTGATTTTTAAATCCAAATCTTGTTTCTCTGGTGTATTAGCATAACCAGGACTTGCTGATGTTGGAAAGTTTGTTTCAGACACTGCCATATTGCCTAGATTTCTGTTAGTAGCGTTCCTGCCCTTTGCCATCTTGTTCTCTGGCGTTAGTTGGTCTTGTCTTTGACTGGTGTTTGAGCCTCCTGAGAGGCTCTAGGGCTATTTCTGCAACACTGGATGGCTGGGTTTCCCCTGTTGCTGATTGCTGATATGCTTTCCTCCTCTTGGGTGCCCTTGCAGCCTTAGTGTGCTTTGCCCCAGATTGTGTCTGTGAACCAGATGGTGCCCGTTTGCTCCTTCAGTGAGTGCTGATGGTCTCTGCTGCAGGACCATTTTGAGTGCTGATCACTCTGCTGGGCAGCCGAACTCCCAACTGGGTTGGTGCACACAAGGCTAGCCTAGCTGCTCAGACCCTGAATTGAGGCAAAAGCCTGGCAGTCCAAGTTCCGAGCAAAGTTCCCCTCAGGCTATGACTGTTACTTGGTTCTGTCAGGTGGCCAGGATGGCGGCATGCGTGGGCTCCCTGAAAGTGCCAGGAGAGTCTGCTGGACTAACAACCTCCTGGCCGGGTTGGCACACAGTTGGCTCACCGAGCAGCCCAGGTCTTGGGGTCAGTCCAAGGCCTGTCCGTCTTAGACCCCCGCTATGTTAGCCTCAGGCTATCATTCTTAGCTGACTTTGCCTGCTAGAACTCTCTGATGTCCTGTAGGCAAAATGGCGGCGGGCGTGCCAGGCCAGGCAAACAACCTCCTGGCTGGGTTGGCACCCTGATGCCCCCCCCAACAGCCCAGGGCCTGGGTGCAGGCCAACGCCCGTTGTGCTTAGACCCCCCGCAATGTTGGCCTTGGGTTATATTTGTGTACCTCAGTCTGTCTGATCTCTCTGGTGTCCGAGAACTAAGATGGAGGCGAGTCTCTCGTAACTGACTGGTGGGAGGCAGAGTTCTGAAGTGGCTTCTGTGTGGTGAAAGGCGCTGTAAATCCGCTGCTGCTTGCAGCCCGGCTGGCCAGTGATGGTCAGTGGTTGTAGGTGCAGGGCCTGCCTGGACTCTGTCACCTTGGTTCCACTGCTGATGGCCCTTCCTCTGGACCAGCCGCTGCTGCTGTTGCCACCGCCACCAGCTGCTCTATCCGCTTTAGATTTTCTAACAAAATAATCTCAAACATTATGAAGTTTCTCCTTCCTTTGCAAAATAGTTCTATATTTTTCATTTATAGCTAGACTGTGTATTAACATACTAGATTATTATTTATCAATTATTAATTACATGTATTAATTATTAATTATGGAGAGCATTCATTCTTTTCTCATTTTATATAGATATTTTCTCCTTTAATTTCTTTCTATTTTTGTTCTTTCATTTTGAGGGAATGCTACTGAGTGCATCCAAATTTAAAATTTTTACATATTCCTAGTGTATTGAATCTTTTTCTCATAAAATGTTTATTTCTAGGATAGGAAAAGTAATTTGCCTAGTATTAATATAGCTACATCTATCTCTGTGGTTAATGTTTGCAAGTTGTGTTAGTCTACGAAGCATTTGGAGTTTGGAGTTTAAGAGACACAAAAGCAGATTGTTCTTTGTACTCAAGATTAGAGGAGTTATTGACATCATAGATGGACAAACAGACAGCAGAATGACTGGACACTGAGGACAGATGCAGTTGTATAGAGGAGTAAGGATCCTTGCACATTTTTTAGAAGGAGTTAGGGATAGATTGCCCAAGGTTGTCTTTGGTGGTGATCAAGAGAGAACCACATAATTGATAAACATATTTCCCGGTTGGTCAATATGTGGGGCCAATGGGGCAGGGAGACAAGAACCTAGAGAAACAAGTTCACTGTATCCCAGAAACCAATAGACTATCATTACTGGAACTGACACAGTTCAACCAAAATATAAGATGCATGGTCCTGGCCGGCAGTCAGTTTTCTCACTGTGGCAGCTAAACTCTTTTTTTTTTTTATTGTTATTTTTTTTATTCGATATAATTTATTTGCATTTCAAATGATTTCCCCTTTTCTAGCTCCCCCTCCCCGAAAGTCCCGTAAGCCCCCTTCTCTTCCCCTGTCCTCCCTCCCACCCCTTCCCAGTTCCCCGTTCTGGTTTTGCCAAATACTGTTTCACTGAGTCTTTCCAGAACCAGGGACCACTCCTGCTTTCTTCTTGTATCTCATTTGATGTGTGGATTATGTTTTGGGTATTCCAGTTTTCTAGGTTAATAACCACTTATTAATGAGTGCATACCATGATTCACCTTTTGAGTCTGGGTTACCTCACTTAGTATGATGTTCTCTAGCTCCATCCATTTGCCTAAGAATTTCATGAATTCATTGTTTCTAATGGCTGAATAGTACTCCATTGTGTGGATATACCACATTTTTTGCATCCACTCTTCTGTTGAGGGATACCTGGGTTCTTTCCAGCATCTGGCAATTATAAATAGGGCTGCTATGAACATAGTAGAGCATGTATCCTTATTACATGGTGGGGAATCCTCTGGGTATATGCCCAGGAGTGGTATAGCAGGATCTTCTGGAAGTGAGGTGCCCAGTTTTCGGAGGAACCGCCAGACTGCTTTCCAGAGTGGTTGTACCAATTTGCAACCCCACCAGCAGTGGAGGAGTGTTCCTCTTTCTCCGCACCCTCTCCAACACCTGCTGTCTCCTGAATTTTTAATCTTAGCCATTCTGACTGGTGTAAGATGAAATCTTAGGGTTGTTTTGATTTGCATTTCCCTAATGACTAATGAAGTTGAGCATTTTTTAAGATGCTTCTCCGCCATCCGAAGTTCTTCAGGTGAGAATTCTTTGTTTAACTCTGTACCCCATTTTTTAATAGGGTTGTTCGGTTTTCTGGAGTCTAACTTCTTGAGTTCTTTATATATATTAGATATTAGCCCTCTATCTGATGTAGGATTGGTGAAGATCTTTTCCCAATTTGTTGGTTGCCGAATGGAACAGGATTGAAGATCCAGAAATGAACCCACACACCTATGGCCACTTGATCCTCGACAAAGAGGCTGAAAACATCCAATGGAAAAAAGATAGCCTTTTCAACAAATGCTGCTTATTCAACTGGAGGTCAGCATGCAGAAGAATGCGAATTGATCCATCCTTGTCTCCTTGTACTAAGCTCAAATCCAAATGGATCAAGGACCTCCACATAAAGCCAGACACTCTGAAGCTAATAGAAAAGAAACTGGGGAAGACCCTTGAGGACATCGGTACAGGGAGAAAGTTTCTGAACAGAACTTATATAGCGTATAAGAATGCTTATACCAATAAGCATATAGCGTATGCTCTAAGAGCAAGAATTGACAAATGGGACCTCATAAGGTTACAGAGTTTCTGTAAGGCAGCTAAACTCTTAAGAGGCAGCTTAATGACAGAAAGAAAGGTTTGTGCTGATGGCTTCAGGGGTCTCACTCCCTGGGCTAACTTTGACTGGTGTTTGAGCCTCCTGATAGGCTCTAGGGCTATTTCTGCAACACTGGATGGCTGGGTTTCCCCTGTTGCAGATTGCTGATATGCTGTCCTCCTCTTGGGTGCCCTTGCAGCCTTAGTGTGCTTTGCCCCAGATTGTGTCTGTGAACCGGATGGTGCCCTAGCATGGATGGTTGTCTAGCATGGATGCCTGTCACTACATCATGCCTTTGAAGGGTGGGTGGCACATGGTGAGACTTGACTTCACTTCTGGACAGACAACAAGTAAAGAAACAGAGAGGGGCCTCGAAAAGCAAGAGCCCCCACAAACATAACCCACTGACCTGTTTACTCCAGCTTGGTCACCGTCTAAAGTTTTCAGAACTTTCCCAAATAGAGCCAACAGCTAAAGACTAAGTGTTTATCCCATGAACCTGTGAGAGACTCTTCCTACTCAAACCTATCAAATGTCTTTTTTTCCTTTCAAAGTATGTTTCCTTTAAATATTACACCTTGACCTGACCACTGTTGTCTCTTAACTAAAACACTTAGTTTACATTTCAAGTAATTACTTAAAACCTACTTCACATTCCATCTTGCTGTTTCTCATGCTCCTTGTATCTTGCTCTCTTCCTTCCTTGCCTTCTTTGGATTGATTGTATGTTCTTTGTTTCTGTCTGGTTTAATATAGAAGCTGTCAAGTCGCTTTACTGTTCCAGACCTTAGATTTCAGCATCAATCCATGGCTTATCTTCCTAGACAATGCAAGGATCTTGGAAAATTTTTCTCTAAGTGAAGGAAGTGCTGAGCTATTCCTCTAGCCTAAGAGATTATTAAACTCCCTGTCCTCTGACTTCTAAATCATCATTTATATTTATTTTTTAGAATTAAAGTCTCAATAAGGTGTGATGTTGTGCCAGCTAGCTTTGAACATATGAGTTCAAGTCATTCTCTTTCATCAGCACGCTAGGAATCTAGACCTATAGACATAAACTCCAAATCTGGATTATCATTTATTTTAAATACTTTCACATTATTCTATATACATCACAAACTACTTTGACACTATTGCTACTATTTTATATGATCAATATTCACTTAAATTCACCACAAATGCGCATTCTTGTTCTTTAATTTCTTCTTTCCAATTCTGACATTCATATGCATAAAGAAGATTTCTCAGAATGGTTTAAAGGCAAAGTCTACATAAATCAGTGCTCTTAGTTTTTATATGAATTTGTCTTGTATATTTTTCCTGATTATGAACTAAGTTGAAGTTGGTAGGGTTTGGAGTTTGCTTTCATGGCAAGCTGGAAGACTTGTCTGTGGTCTGGATTCACAGCTGTGTGATTGTGTGTTGTTAGTGTGGCTGGCCAGTCTGATCCCTTGTATTGGGTTGTTTTTAATGAACTTTGCCTTCTGCAGTTTGTCTAGGATAAACTTTGTTCTGTTTTCATTCTAGGACAGAGTTGTTTCGTTTCATCTGCTAGGGTTTAGAGTGCGCACTGATGCCTTTTATCTAGTTTAAAATAAGCGTTTTAAATGTTAAATTTTTTTCTTTTGGTGTATGTGTATGGGGGTGTATGTATGTGTTGGTGAGGGTGGATGTGGATGTGTCTACACGTGTGTACATATATGCATGTGGGTGTGCAATGCACATGCACTGGAGGCCACAGCCCATTATTCTCCACCATATATATGCTTTGAACACTATCTCTTACTGCACTGGCTTGGACCTTAGTGATTGGTAAGGCTAGCTGGTCAATTCTCTCCAGGTATCCACTTGTCTCTCTTCTCTCAATCCAGTGCTGAAGCTACAAATGAACCATTCTGCACAGGGATTGTATGTGTGTGCTGGTGATCCAAACTCAGGTCTTCATGTTTGCAGGGAAGGCACTTCAGTGACTCAGTAATCTCCCTAGCCAAATGTTTGCCTTTTATATATTATTCTGCCCTGTACCCTGTCATTGTATCTTATGCATCTTCAACCTCTTTTTTGGAGACGTGTTTTGAGGTAGGCTGTAAACCTTGCAGTCCTGTAACTGACTCCATAGACCAGGCTGGTCTCAACCTTGGAGATTTGCCTGCCTTTGCCTCCTGATTGCTGGGATTAACCCTGACTGGCTTCATCCTAACTTTTTTGAGTTGTTCATCATTCCTTCTGTATTTTCCATTCTTACTTTTGATTTTGGAGTTTATTGACTGTATTTGACTTTCTAGTAGAAATTACAATCATTTAATTAATCATTTTAATGGCTTGCTTCATCAGACTTTAAAATCCATTATTTAAGTTTTCTATGGAAATAATTTATTATATGTTTAAGCTCTGGGGTTTCTAGTTCCTTTTTATCCAGACATGAAATGTAGTTTGTAAGTTTACAATGGCCTGCTAAAGTATCTGACCTTGGATTTCATCAATGTTATCTCCACAGACTGTTGTTCTCTGGTGTGTATGGGCGGCAGCATTTAGCCTTTCACTGTTGTCATTCTCTTTTGTCTGTGCCTCTTTGTGTCTCTGTTGCCATGGCTCCCCAACCAAACTGATATCTTTAATTATCGTCTGGATGTTGTACTTGAAAAGCAGATTGTAATATGATTTGAGGCTGAAGGGTATCTCCCCTACCTCAGACAGACATGACTTTAGTTAGCATCTGAAGGCACCCACTACAGTCCATAAAGATTGAGGATGAGAAAGTGAGTTGTCCAGAAGTTTCAGCCTCACTGCGAACTTTTGGTGCACACTCTGGGGGCCACACAAAAGCAGAGGAGGAAAACAGGAGTCCTACTCTTGGAGGGACAAACTGTTTCTCTTTGCATTAACAGTGACACTGCCTCTCACTTCTCATTACCTCTGGTCTGGTAAGTGCTGCGGAGACACAGTGACTGGATTTGCCCCTGAGTTCATGGTTCCTCTTCAATCTTGAACCTTATAGGATCTCTCCCATCCGATAGCATCCCATTACCAATTGTGCTTGCTTTCTTGATGTTTCAGTCATCTCAGGGGCTACATTTTTATATACATATACATATTTGTATATTTACAAAATATCTGAATTAAAATCTAGTTTGTGATCTGTGACTTAAAAACATGTTTGACCTTTAACAACTTACGTGTAGTTTCCTCCCAGGTAAAAACGATTTGAGCAGAGTTGCTTAGACACTTGGGATTTAGTTTCTGGATGATGAACACTATTTAGGATGAAAACAGAGGGCTTTGCTGGAGGAATGTGTGAGTCACCTTCTCATTACCATGACAAGCACCTTTGATAATAACCAGCCTATAAAGAGCAAAGGATGATTTGCTCTCAGTCTCTGACTCCCGGTCCATGATCACTTGGTCCAGGTGGGAAAACCAGATGGCAAAGGTAAGAAACAGGCAGCAAACCCAAACAGCACACATGGAGACCGAGCAGAAGAAAGGAGAGACACGACCATACATCCCCTCAGCAACTCACCTCACAATGATCTGATAGCTTTTCTTAAGGCCCGCCACACCTCCACACCTTTTAAAAGATTCACCACCTCCCAGTAACACTATATTCAGGCAAAACTACTAAAACATAGGCCTTTGAGGAACATTACAGATCCAAACTAGAGGAAGCAACCCAAAGGAAGTGCTACAGAGGCCCTGCCTGCTGTTTTTATCTTTTTCACCACAGATAGGAGAGCCTAGAGTACAGTAGCTGCTGCTATTCGGATGTGGGAATAGGAAGAAAAGAAAGAAAAGCTTCTTGGTAATCTGCTACAGCTTTGTTTTTAACCTGTAGAGGCCTCACCAGATCTGTATTGTCATGTAAATTGCTCTTATGAGTGTAGCCTTGGCTTGCCTAAGACCCAGGAGAATGAGAGTGGGCATCATCTGGCTTGCAGATTCTAAGATTTGTTAAAAATCTACTAGTATTGTGGAAGAATAAAATATAGAATCTCAAACCCCGTTCAAAGGAGTGCATCTGATAAACTGTCAGACCAACCCAAGAGTCCCCAACCCAACTTCCTTTACATTGTACAAAGCCATCCTACCACCATAGCTACCTGAGTGATGTCAAGAGACTTTATCAAAAAACCCAGAGATTAATGAGGATACTAACCCTACAGGGCAGAATCATGGAGAAGGTATGTCTTCACAAGAAGGGGACTTTCGGTTGTATTTGTTCATGGGATATCTGCTTTAAATCCTCCCTTCAACAATCTGGGATGCCTTCCTTCTGATGTGGCTTCCATTTTTATTCATAAAAAAAGGTATGACTTCATGTCACAAAACATGAAAGAACTTAGATAGCAATTGTTATTTTGGATTCATTAATTTTATTAATGCTTTATTATTTATTGTTTTTATCTCTTCATTTTTGCCTTGCTCTAATATCAGACTGAGAAACAACTGACTTTTGTCTGTTTAGGAGTTGATCAATTCTATATGTTATCTCCTGGTCAAGAATCTATACATCTATTTTATTCCTTTGCTTTTAGATTTGTTGTGGTCAGTAACAGCTGGATTTTTTCCATTGTACAATCAAAATAGACATACCCATGCCAAAAGACATGCCAAGAGCCAACAGGGTTGAACATACAAAAGAAAGATTGGTTTCTGTTTAGAGGTTTTATTGTCAGGTACAAATGAAAATAATCACTATTAAAATCTCAGGGAATAAAACTCCATGCTCTGCCTTGTATCTGTAAAGTCTCCTTCTATGGGGAACAAACCCTACCAAGGAAGAGCACATTAGATGTGGGGTTGTGCCGAATGAAGAAAAGGAACGGATGGTCCACTGTGAATTCTTCCTCAGGCAACAACATGCAGAATGTAGCAACGCCTGCCGTGGCAGCGGCTGCCTCTGTTCCTTCCTCATTCACTTCCACGAAGGACTTGTGGACAATTTTTGATATGAAAAGATCTCTGGATCCTGACATGCCAGACAGATCAGCCTTGCTATTGCTAAAGAGATCCTGCAATCCCAGGCGGACCAGGTTAGAGTTGAGGATGTAGCTCTCTTCTATCTTGAACCGGGGCAATTTGACATGGACATCAATGTTTTCCAAATTCTTGCGCTTGGTCCATTCACGCAGCTTTTCCAAAGTTATTTGCTCCTCAATCTGGAATTAATATAAAGCAGGTATTTATCTTCTTACTTGATAGTTTCATGGTAATTACTATGTGCCAAACCCTTGATGTACATCAATTTCCTTAATGGTCATAGCAATGCTCCCCCATCACAACAGTTCACTGAAGACAGAATATATTCTGGATATTTATATTTTAGGCTTCTGGGTTTGGAGTGTGGCTCAGTAACAGAACACTTACCTAGCCCAAGATACTTGGGGACTGTGAATAATAAAATAATAATAATGATAGAAGTTAATTTATTACTGAAATAATGTACTATTCCAAAGAACGGACTCACAATTGCCACAACTCACAGGGTTTCCTTCATGATTTCTGCCCAAATAGATTCCACTTAGATTTAATTTTAATATTTTCTGGAATATACCAGAAGTATTTTCCATGTCTTTGAGGGTAGAAGTACAAAAACATTTAACAACAGGTCTTCCATCCATTCATCCACCCATCTATTTATCTGTTCATCCATCATCCATTCATCCATCCCTTCATCTATTCATCTCTCTCTGCCTCACTCCCTTCATTTATTCTGTTCTTCCTTTCTACTCCTCCTTTAGTCACCCATTTGTCTATTCTTCCACGCACTCAGGATTATTAAGTCCCTATCACATTGAACCACTTGACTGATGGACTATTAAAGGTCTTATTACCCTGATTGCTTGAATGATACAAGGGAACTTTTAGTAGTTTTCTTTATTTTGGAACTTTCTAAAGTTGTAGTGATGTGTACACTCTACTAGAGCTGAGGTAATATTCCATAACTCCTGGGTAAAAATAAAAAAGGGGACAAAATATATGGGACTTACGTTATTTAAAACAAGTATAAGCAGTTCGCATGGGGCCACACACACACTGCAATCCCAGCATTCAGGAGCCGCTGACAGAGGGCTGAAAGCTTTGGCTTCACAGCAAGACCTTGTCCATGGGATGGAGTCGAGTAAAGTAGGGCAGAGTAGAGTGGAGTAGAGTAAAACAGAAAATAGAATAAACAGAATAGAATAGAATAGAATAGAATAGAATAGAATAGGTGACAATAGAATACAATAGGCATGCTAATGACACCAACTTTGTAGCATTGCTGTGACCATTGAATAAATTGATAAATGTAAACAATTTGGCACATTTATCTTATGGATACTGACAATTTCATTCTTTACATCAGAGCATCATTTTGTAGTGAGATAAATTACCAGCCAGAAAATACAACTGACAAATGCACCACATTCATGTTAGTACACACTCTGTGCTCCTTCTTAATTGCAAGTGCAGGCTGGGAAGGAACAGAAGTTAAGTCACAGGGCAGTCTGGGATTTCTGAGGGAAAACATAATCTTCACAGTTTGTCTGCTTCTAACCCAATTAGGAGACGACAATGAGTCCCCAAAGATTTAAATAATTCTCATTATAATTCCTTTAAAGTTACTTTAAGAGACTTTCTATGGGGGACCACTCATCACTGTTACCTTTACTTTTAAATATCTACATGTTCCCCCATCACAACGGTTCACTGAAGACAGAATATACTCTGAATATTTAAACTTTAGGCTTCTGGGATGAGAGTGTGTCTCAGTGACAGAACACTTACCTAGCCCAAGATACTTGGGCACTGTGAATAGTAAAATAATGATAGTAATAACAATAATTGTAATAAAAACTATATAAAGTAGCATGTGATAGACTATAATGACAAAAATGGGACTGTAGTGGCAATAGATTTTGGATAGTCTGTGGATGAGCAAGTGTTTGTGGTTCAGTGAACACATGGGAAGTATAAGAACAGTGCAGTGTAAGGAAACATGAACCATGCCATTGAGAGCCAGTTACCTTCTTCAGACCTGTGGACTCGTCCTCAATGTCGTCAGGCAGCAGGATGACCATGCTAAGTTCTCTACCCTGGTAAGGCATCTCCAGCACCTTGCACTTCAGGTCTGAAATGTAGCCATATGGAAATTTTTTCTTTTGATACATCATCTTCACTGTTTTTGTATCTTTCTGAATGGATACAAAATAAAAAATACTCAAGTTATTCCCTGTTGTCATTTAGAGCAGAGGTGGATTTGGGGTGTTGGGGTAGAGGGCTCAGTAGTAAAGGCCTGGCTGACCATGGGGGAGGCCCTGTGTTACAACCCCAGCACTCACACACATACAACCAAGAACATTCCAGGGTGATGGTGTCACCTAACCTTATTCAGTCGGAATGGAGCATCTGTTGTGTCCTCTGTCATGAATTTCTCCTCCCACATTCCTTTGAAGTAGATGGCATTCACTAGCACAAGTTTGGTCATGCTGTCCACCACACCCTTAGCCAACAGTTCTGGGATTTTACCTGAAAAGATAAAGTAAGCTATTTTAATGATCCATATTGGAATTCCAAATTTAAATCAATAACTTCTTAGCTCTAACATAGACTTCACACTTCATTCTGTTTCAATTCAATTAGACAGGACCCACTTGTCTCATTTGTATCTTAAACAAACTAACTTGTAAGATCAAGCAGTTTGTTGTGCCTAGTGCTTCTTGAGACCCTAGGTTCCATCCCTTGTACCATAAAAAAATATCATTAATGTCAATCAATGTCTTCAAAGGCTTAAAACAAGGAACTTCTCCTTTCTGGCAGGCAAACAATAACCATTATTTTATGAGTGGCTGTACTTTACAGAAAACAAACAATATTCCTTAGTGGAAATGTTTTGGTCACTGGTGAATAATGTCTGCAAATATCCTAAGTAGGAAACTGTTCTTCTGAAAAGGGCTTTGGACAAATGTCCAAGAGATAGAAGATTTATCCTAGGGTAAGTCCATTGAAACAAAAGCCACTCTCCCCATGCCCTAACACACTTGTGGGAACTGACAGAATTCCAGACAGGATCCCTAGGTTCTGACTCTCACAGAAACAAGACAGAGGGCAGAGCCATTACACAGCTGAATTGAGCCCAGAGGGTGAGTCACTCCCTACCCACAACTTCTGAGATACTGGACAAGATGGTGGCCAAAAATATCATGACTGCAACAGTTTCTACATACTGACTTCATGGTTCCGTGTGGTTTCAGGTCTCATTTGTTTTTATATGAGTATGAAATACTTCTGGACAGGCATTTCTATTAATTTTATTCTATATTTTAATGTTGGTTTTAGCTTTTAATTGTGCTTCATGGGAACCCATGGGCACTTAACTGCTTCCATTTAATCATGTCTTTATTTCTCCACTGATAAATTTCTGACATCTTTTGTCCCTTATTCTAGGGAATAGCATCTGCGTGTCAGTGCACATAAACCAGGATTTGGGAAGTTGTGGAAGGGAGACAGGAGATGCAGTGAGAGAGTGCAGGAGAGTGAGAACCGGTACACAATGGCTCTGCTATGATTCAGAGGGGTCCCTGAAAGGCCTCTCTCTTAAAGGGTTGGTTTCTGGTCCATCTTGTATTGTAAGCCAGAGGAAGCTTTAAAATGTAGGTCTTAGGTGGGGGGTCTATAGATCATTGGGAATGTTTTTTAATTTATTTTTATTTTGAGACATGGTCTTCCTATGTGTGCTCAAGGCAACCCTCCTGCCTCAGCCTCCCAAGTGCTGGGATTGTAGGTCTTTATCATCAATCTTACCTTGGAGAAGGCTTGCTGGTACTGAAAATGGTTGTGAGACACTGGCCTCTCCCTCTTTCTTTTTATTCCCCTGTGAGGTGAACAGGCCTACTCTGCTGTGTTGACTTAACAAGAGGCACAGTGTTGCCATGGGGCCAAAGCAGTAAGGTCAATCATTAATAAAACAAGATCTGGAACACTGTGACTCAAAATCAGCCTTTTCTCCATAAGCTGACTGTGTCAGCTGTGAGCTACAGAAGGGACACTGACTCAGCCTCTCACCTTCGGTTTGACCTTTGACCCACTGGTTTATCTCCTTCCTTGCATCCTCAGTGGCATGTTGAAAATCCACAGGGGCCAAGTCAGCACCGTACATTTTCCGGGTTGAAGCCAAGAAGTCCTGTTTTTAAAAAAGGAGGTGTCATGAATAATATCTATTCATTACAGAAGTTTTCTAAAATCCCAAAAAGAAAATAACAAAGTCCTAAAAATTGAAAATGTTTTATTAAAACCTAAGCTTTGGACTTTTCTATTAGGTTGAAAACCACACAACAGTAAATTTACTGTCCTAAGCATTTCCATTTTCCTTCCTTCTTCCATTCCTTCTTTCTTTTCTTCTTTCCTTCTCTTTTCTTCCCTCCCTCCTTCCCTCCCTCTCTCCCTCCCTTCTTCCCTCCCTCCTTCCTTCCTTCCTTCTTTTCCCCTTCCCTTCTTCCTTTTTTCCCTTCCTTCCTTCATTTCTTGTCTCTCATCTTCCCTCTCTCCCTTGTATTCTCCACTCATATCTCTTGATATGGGGTGTCTTTGTGTGCTGGCCCTGGCTGTCCTGGAAATCATTTTGTAGACAAGACTGGACTCAAATTCACGGAGATCTTCCTACCTCTGCCTCCCATGTGCTGTGTCCTAGTCATCAGGTTATAGTGTCCTATTGGCAGGTATATCCCTTTATATAACATTTTGGCTGTTAATACAAAGGCTACTCATTCTTTTTGAATTTTACATTAACATTTTCATAATTGAAAAAATGTCGATTATACTTCAAGTGGGGCTTCAGACCCACTTTTCCTTTGTATGTGTGTGTATGTGAGCATGGCGTATGTGTGTACATATGTGTATTTGGGTGTACATATCTGTGCAATCATGGAGGTCAGACAAGATGTTAGGTGTCTTATTTTCCCTCTCAGCCTTACTCCCTTAAAACAAATTCTCCTACTGAATTTGCCTAGGCTGGTGGTCCACAAACCCAAGGGGTCCTCACAGCTCCATTCCCCACAGGGCCGGGGCTACAGGAGAGTATAGAGCCACGCCTGGCATTTTTCATGGGTTCTGGGATCCAAACTCAGCTTCTCAGGCCTGCACAGGAAGCTCTCTTCCCCACGGAGCCAAGACATCCAGGAAGGATCCTTTCATTAGAAAGACCATGAGATCAAAGTCCCACATGCATTCTCTGCTGTTTTTATGAATGGCCTACGACATGGCTGTGCCTGGAAGAGTCTGTGTCACTTCCAGAAGTTTCAGAATTTGAAGCACTAGGTACTTACAGCAAGGAAATTGTAGGTTTTCTCTCCGTACAGTCTGTTAGCAAGCTTCAGAGTGTGAGATGCTCCACGCCTGCTCACTTCAGTGTTCAGGCTTTGAAACTGTGAATGGACGTCCTCAACAGAGTCGAAATGAAAGGTCTAAAGGAAAGATATCATTCTTTATGTAATCATTATTTTGAAGTTATGAAGTACTTCCCTGGTGTCTGCCTCCACCAAGTTACTTTTATTTGATACTGAGTGACTCCAGCTTAATATTTTATTAACATATCATTGGCAAAGAAAACAAAATAGAACCAAAAATGTGAGACATAATGAAACATGGCTTCTAAATATTTTTTAATAATTCCCCAAAAGTGAATGGTTAACAAGCTAAATATTTATGTCTGATTTTTTCCATAAAGAAATTAAATGGTACGCTCATGTTTATACTCTGTGCCATGTACAAGTTTGCTAAAAAATAAAAAATAAAAAATCTCAGAAATAAACAGTGTCAATAAGACTCGTTCCTACTGCAAGACCCAAAAGGTGGGACTGACTGAGACCTTTCTCTTTGCTTATCGTACTAAGGTCCACAACTCATTCCTTAGAGAAATAACTTCCTTAAGTTTATTGTGGTAAGGGCTTACTTCCTGTTCTGTTAGTTGTAAATCAACTGGCCTCTTATGGTCTGGGCTGGTTACGCACTTCTAAGACATAAAGACCAAAAGGCACACAGGGTCCAGAGTCCACACTAGTCTCTGAGCTATGCTTATTAGATTGCTACATGGACACACCTTCTAGACTGAAATGGGGAGGGAACAGCCTTGAGACTCTTGTTTCCTGAAGCTGTCAGCTGCAAAAGCCTTAACGCTGAAGCAGACATAACCTGTGAGAAGCACCGAGCAGCAGGTGCAGAGTAGCCAGGCAGGTGAGTTAGGAAACTTAGTCCATTCCTCTCTAGGATTCCAAAGGTGGCAGAATTCCCCTCTCAGAACTAAGGAACACCAGGAGCAGAAGTCCCCTCCAGACCCATTAAGAATCTTGGCAGCTGTGGGGAGGAAGGCAAAGGTGACCTGCTGTCTCCCAGGGTGGGTTGAGAGGGTGTGGGACCTGTCCAACAGGCTACAGGGACTTTCCAATCTCTCCTCTTGCAGAGCCACAGCCAGTGAAATCAGGCTGGAGAGAGGCACCACAAGGCTAACCCTGGGAACCCAGACAGATGGCTGTCTTTACCTGGTCCCCACAAAAATACCAGCACCACCAAGCTGCCTCCTATAGCATGCTCCTATATCTGTTATGCCTGAAGGTGACACTATTATAGGCATGATTTATGAGTAGTAGTTATCATCACAAAAGGAAAAGATGGAACAGCTAGTTCTGGGGAGGTGCAGGACTGGCTTACAGGAAAGCCTGGGGTTCACTCTTGTGAATGGGAGACAGGTAGTGTCATTGTCTTTCTTCACACTGTGTCCCCAAATGAACAGAGATTCTGCCCTAATCTCATTTAAAGCTGGTAGTGAATGAAGAACTGACTTTGGGGGGGGGGTTTCTGAATGTCTGACTGCACCCCGTTAGCAGGGATATGGCAGGGAGAGCTGGCCAGTTTTTGTTTCTTCTCACCTTAGAAAGCTGGGCTGCAGTGTTGCCTTTGGCCCCCAGAAAGACCATGGCCAAGGCAGAAGAGATGCTGAAGGGAGAGAAGAAGATGTTTCCTGTGGGGCTGCTTTCATTCAGGGTGCGGAACAGCTCCAGGGCGAAGAGGGTGTTGGCTGAACTCAGCTGCTCCATGGTGAAGGCTGCAGTAGAGGGGAGATCAGCACTGCCAGCTACAGCACCAGCAAGGCCTACCTCAGCTTTGACACCCACCCCCAGGAGCCTACAGTTTGGAATTCCCACCCCATCCTGTTTTTCCCAAGAGGGCAACATACCCCTCCAGGCACACAAAGCTGAGGCCAGACTTCAGAGTGACCTGGGACCAGGGCCTAGGGTGTCTATGACTCTAACCTTCCAGACAGGTGTCTGAAGAGGGACCATGCTGGTGGCCCTGGCACAGTGCCCACACTACACAGCCTTCTGTCTCATGCATCTCTTTCCCTGTGTGGGATGTCATGTTCTAATTCACCTGGGTAATGAATCCAGAAAACCACATGGACCTACTCTGCATACAGGTGAATTCTGGTAAAGATAACAATGCTGTCATTTTAGTTCTTTGTGGATTCAGTTCTCCATGCCTGAGGTCAAGGCTGCAGTCTCAGACGGAGTGGAATATGCAAGTTTGTGATTGCCACTCACTCTCCCTAGTCAGGCTGCGGGTGACAGGGAAGAAGAACTCTCTCCTGTGTCCCTTTTGCCAACAAGCTGTCCCCTGCAGTGGGTAATCAAGCCCTGCTTAGGGGTTGTCTACTAATCCATCTGGGTCCCAAACTCAAAGCTCCAGTTTTTCCAAGCACAGGACAATCACAATGTGTACCTGTGGCTGTTCAGTTACCAGGGCTACATCCAGTTATTCTTCCTGAGGATCTAGGATCTCACCAGCTTCCCTCCCAGCCTCCCTGCTGCTAGGATTGACCCCATGGAGTAGCAGGGCACTACCTCTCAGATAAAAGATTCATAAAGAAAGTTGAGGGAAAGAAAAACTGTGGCAGCTAGGATCACCTTCCTCCCTCTGGCCTGAGGCCTGGAGTAGGGTGTAGCTGGGGATCCACTGAGCATGTCCTGGTCATCTCTTGGGTGAGGGTGAGGTACCAGGAACATGTTGGTTCCTGGAAGAAGTGCCAGCCACCTCCCTCCCCGCTAGACCCCTGAGAATCTTACCTCTTGCTTAACAGATCTGGCTCCACTGACTGGTTGACCTAGGAGGAAGTGTGCAGAGCCAGCTGCTGCCTTTATAGTATGCAGAAGGGGGAGTGTCTTAGTGGCAAGCCCAAGCCGGGTGGAGAGGCTTTTTCTGTGGAGAGGGGCTGTCAAAATAAAAGCAGAAGATTGCGGGCACTCCCAAGAGGCCCTTGTTTTCCTCAGTTCCAGGCTTTTCTCTACTTCTCTAAGCAGAGACCCAGGTAAGGTAAGTTATTTCTTCCTCAGCTGCAAACGGCCAAGAGGATGAATGTCCTCTCTTCCGGGTCGAAGGATTCCCTTTTGAATTCCACCGCAACACTGCAAAATCGAAAGGAATTCTTTTTGTGAGGTGTGTGGGTAGGGGTGGAGAAATATCTTTGTGGTCCCTTCCAAAAGGTCCTAGATTGCCAGTTACAAGCAATACTCGTGGCTGCTCTGCCTTTCAGGTGTCAAGGCTCTCCCAGGGACCACACGAGGCGGGAAAAGCCCTCAACCCACCATTCTCCACTATTAGACTAAAAGTTTGGACATATCCCCTCACCATGCAACTTAAATTAGAATTGACTAGCCCGGGCCATTGTTAGCTTGATGGGCTTAGCTTTATTCTCCCTTGAAGTGTCTGGATCTGCAAAGTCACAGAACTCTTTAGCGCATGTCTTTCTTCAGAAGGACAAAGTAAGAATCCTGTTCGTGAGGGTCACCACACATGGATTGCTGTTTGTTAGACCAGGGGACTAAGGAAAAGAGGAGAAAGGAAGATGGGTCAGTGTGTCTTCTGAGCACTCAAGTGTTCAATATAATGTCTACTGTGCCGAATCAGAAGATAGAAGCGTCCTGTGTGGTGCTTGGGAGGTGGGGGATTTGAGAAGTGATTAAGATTACACAAGGTTCTCAGGGTGGTGACCCCCCCTCCACCGGCCAAATAGGAGAATATCATCCACATGACCGCTAGGTGGCGCGCGCACCTCAGCTCTGGAGTACTATGACTCCAGTGCTTGTGGCTTTCCCAGGCAGCTGCTGTTCCTTAGCTGTGAAATTTTGACTGCGGCCTTCAGTGCTGAGAAACAGAGTCCTGATGAGGACTCAGTTGTCTGCTTTTATAAGACAAGAGAGAGATCAGAAGAGAAACGAGAGAAACACTTGTGCTCTGCTCTTTTTTTTCCCCTACGATACCTCGATGCTTTACACTTTTTGTGACCCTGTCCAGATAAACACAATTTCAGATGACAAATCTTGAAAATGAAGAATTCATAGTTATTCAGCCTCAAAATTTTTATAATAACATAAGTGGATATAGTCTTTTTCATATACAAAATATATTTATCCCATGTATCCCAATTTTATTACAGTATTATGAAAATGAGATATGAAATTCAAAATATTATTCCCAATGAGTCTATGAAATCAAATAAGCCCTTCCGAAAGAAAATGGGACCCGCTTAGAACAGAATTTCTAATTTCCTTTTTAAAAATCAGTGACAAGGTAGGTCCTACAGGCTTTCGAAGCCCAGCATTACAGGTACTGTGACACCTGGAGGCTTGAATACCATCATTACACCTCCCTGGTTCCACAGTCAGGGAGGGCAGGGTACTTGGATGTCCAAGGTTCTGGAGGACTTCAACCCCGTGACCACCAGATGGCGATGACGCAGCAGCTCTCATGGGCTGAGTCCAGTGCTTGGGCTTTCCCAGACTGCAGAAGTTGTAATAATGCTCTGCAGCTCAGGAATCTTGGAAAAGACCCACCCCACCCCCACCCCGCCCCTTTAGTTCCTCGAAACATCTTCCCTGGTGGGAACTTTGCAGGGTCACAAACACTGGCTCTAATAAGCAGCACTTTGTGGTGACTCCATGTCTGCCTGGGATCTACCTCATAAAGGCATCGCTTTAAATCAAGGAGAAGGTGCCACACTGCACCACCGCACAACCAGCTGGCCTGAGACATCTTGACACAGCATCGAGGGCTTCCAGAAGGACAGAAGAACCGAAGAGTGCCATATTATAATGTGGGAGCAGTTGTGGTATCCCAAGTCCCATAGTGCGCTGGGTCCCTACCTGGAACCCTCCCTTGAAACTCTTGTGTCTGAGACATTCTGATATATGATAGGCACGGCAATTGGGATAATCCCTTCATGACTTTGGCTCACTCTGGCTTGAAGTAATGAACAGCATCTGGCTTCTTGCCATATTGATCTCTTTATTAAAGGTCAGTTTTGTCACAGCCTCCATATTCTTTCCTGAGCACGTGGTTTCTTTAAAATGGTGGGGGATTTCCAAAATCCTTAAGTTTTATGCTAACTAGCCCTCCCTTTCTCCCTCTATCTTCTCTCTCTCTTCTTATGTCTCTCTCTGTCTCTGTGCGTGTGGGGGTGGGGGGGGTATGATGTGTGTGTTGGGGGGTTGAGGATTAAGCCTACCTGTCCTACCACTGTTGTTATCTGGTAGAAAACACTAAATTGTTCAAAATGGCCTGTAAATGGTCATCTTCCTGTGTCAGACTCCCACGTGGTTAGAATAAGTGTGTCATGTATGGGAGTGCTGAGCATTTCCATTTCTAACTTCAGTGCATGGATTACCACGAGTCACTGAAGTCATGAGAGGGAGACTCCTGCACTCAGTTATTGCTGCTGCCGCAGCCCTTGAGAGCAGAAGTGATTTGTAGACTTTTAAACCTAACCTATATAATGCAAAATAGTGGCTTTCATTATTACATTTTCATGCATAGATATCATCTTACTTTTCTCAGACAGACCTCTCCTTTGCTGGCTCTTATCCCCATTTGGTGAGAACATGGGTCCTTCCCAGTCACATTTTGTGTGTGTGTGTGTGTGTGTGTGTCTTTTGTTTTTACTTCCCATTCAGATCACTGCCCTCTGTTCCTGTCCCCGCCTCACACACAGTCCTCACCTCATCCTCCCAACCTCCCTTTCCCTTTCCCTTTGAGAGGGTGGAGGCACACCCTGGGTATACCCTCTTCCTGACACATCAAGTTATTGCAGGTCTAGGAGAATTTTTTCCTACTGAAGGCAGACAAGGCAGCTCAGTTAGGGGAACTTATCCCACAGACAGACAACAAACAGATTTAGCAATAGCCTGCTCCAGTTGTTGGGGAACTCACATGAAGACCGAGCTGCAATCTGCTCTTTGGTTATGGTTCAGCCTATGAGAACCTCTGAGAGTTCAGGTTAGTTGACTCTGTTGGTCCTCCTGTGGAGTTCCTATCCTCTTCCAGCCTGTAATCCTGCCCACAACTCTTCTGTAAGAGTCCCCAAAGCTCCACCCTCTGTTTGGCCGTGGGTCTCAGCATCTATTTTGGTCAGCTGCTGGGGAGAGCTTCTCAGAGGACAGTTATGCAAGGCTCCTGTCTGCAAGCATAACAGAGTAGCATTAATACTGTCAGGAACTGGTGCTTAGCGATGGGATGGGTCTCAAGTTGGTCTGTTATTGGTTGGCCATTCCCTCAGCCCCTGCTCCATCCCCATTCCTGAATTTTTTTGTAGACAGGATAAATTTTGGGACAAAAGTTTTGTGGGTGCGTTGGTGTTCATTGTACTTTGATGTCTTTAAAAAAAAAACCCTGGGTTCCACACTGAGGGATCATGCTATGCTAGTGAAGAGACTCTAGCTGTCCTGAGAATGGCAGGCCTTGCCCTTCTTCTCCATTCCTCTTTGTGCTTAAAACCTGTTACATTGCATTCCTAAGGATCGCCACCAGGCCTTTTCCCTTATTTGGCCATTTTCTTCTCCTGGGGCTGACTACCAAGTTCCATCTATCAAAGTATTGAAGTCTAGCAATCAAAAATCCCCTTGTGGTTAACTTATTTAACATGCCTAATTAAAATTAAACAGCTCATCCTTACATGGTGTCTTAGTCAGGGTTTCTATTCCTACACAAACATGATCAAGAAGCTAGTTGGGGAGGAAAGAGTTTATTCAGCTTATACTTCCACACAGCTGTTCATCACCAAAGGAACTCAAGCAGGGTAGGACACAGGAGCTGATGCAGGGGCCATGGAGGGATGTTCCTTACTGGTTTGCTTCCCCTGGCTTGGTCAGCCTGCTCTCTTATAGAACCCAAGAGCACCAGTCCAGGGATGGCACCACCCACAAGGGGCCCTCCCCACTTGATCACTAATTGAGAAAATGCCCCACAGCTGGATCTCATGGAGGCACTTCTGAAGCTCCTTTCTCTGTGATAACTCCAGCCTGTGTCAAGTTGACACACAAAACCAGTCAGTAAGCAAGGACTTTCCCCTTTGGCCTTTTAAAGCCATCGTCTGCCTGTGGGCCATGTCTGTCTCCTCTCTATCAGAGGCAGTCCTTTGTCCACCTTCCTCTTGTTCCTTTCCCATTCTCCCTAGTCCTCTGGCTCCTGTCTTTGTCTCTTATTCCTTGGCCTTGGTCTCTCTGGGGCAAATAAATCTGCTTTGTGCTGAGAACTTGGTCTTGGGTGTCTTGAGTTGACTCCAAGAGTTCCTACAGTTTGTCCTTCTAATCACAGTTTATTTCACTTAGCATGATGATCTCTAGTTCTGTTCAGTGTCCTGCCAAGACATAATTTTATTTCTCTCTATAGCTAAGTAAAGCACCATCATTGTGCATACATACCACATGTAAAGTGACTATTAAGATATCTCATGAGACTTTCTCCAAAATTGGCCACAGACTTGGACACAAACAAGTCTCACCTGATACAAGAAAAGTGCAATAACAGCCCGCATTCTATGTGACCATCATGAACTAAAGCTGAATATCAACAATAGCAGAAACAGCAGAAAGTTTATGAACTTAGTGAAACTAAACAATTATTCACTAGTGAGTGAAAATTGGGTCAAAACAAACATTAGGAAAGAAATTAAGAACTTTTCAGAATTAATGAAAATGAAAAGACTCAGACCCAAACTTTTCAACACAATGGGGGTTGTTCTAAGAGGCAAGTTCATAGCACTACATTAAAAAAAATAATAATTAGGCAGATCTACTAGTGGCTTAATGGTAAACTTGGAAGCTACTGAAGAAAAAAAAGAGATCACACCATTTTGGGAGTAGATGTCAAGAAATAAACTTTTGGCAGAAAAAAGTAAAATAATGACAAACAAGCAAACAAAAAACAAAACCAAAAAACTCAAAAACTACCTCCCCAAAATATAAAAATAAACAAAAATGAATGATAAAAGAGTGGTTCTTTAAGAAAATCAATAAGATTGACAAACTCTTAACCAAATTAAACTTGGAGAGAGAAGATCCAAATTAACAAAATTAGAGAAGAAAAGAGGGATCTGACAGCCACCAAGGAAACTCAGGGAATCACAAGGATGTGCCCTGAGAGCTTGTACTCCACCAACTTGGAAAATCCAAAAGAAATGGATCATTTTCTTGACATATACCACTTACCTAAGTCAAATGAAGATCACATAAGCAATTTCAACAGAAATATCGTCCCCAAAGACATATAAGCAGTAATTAAAATCTCTCAGCCAAAAGATTCCAGGGTCAGATGATTTTACTGTAGAATTTTACCATAATTTTGAAATAGAATTAATTCCAATACTCTTCGAGTTTTTCTACAAAATAGAAACTGAATGAATACTGTCCAATTCCTTTTGTCAACCCAGAATTACCCTAATACCTAAACCAATGATGAGCCTATAAAGAAAGAATTACAGATCAAAATTCTTAATTAAATACTTGCAAACCAAATCCAAGAACACATCAAAAAGACAACCCACAATGATCAAGTAGGATTTATACAATAGATAAAGGGATGAATTCAACATAAATAAATTGATAAATGCAATGTACCAGATTGAAAGACAAAAATACATGTTCATCTCACTAGATACAGAAAGGGTCTTTGACACAATTCAACATCCCATCATGATAAAAGTCCTATGGTCGCTAGGCAGTGGTGCTACACACCTTTAATCCCAGCACTTGGGAGGCAGAGGCAGGCGGATTTCTGAGTTCGAGGCCAGCCTAGACCTCAGAGTGAGTTCCAGGACAGCCAGGGCTACAAAGAGAAACCCTGTCTCGAAAATAACAAAAAAAAAAAAAAAATCCTGTGGTTATCCTCTGTGGCTTAGCTTGATTCTGCTTTCCTGCCCGGTGTGGTGTGGTAGGGACTTCCCAGGTGCCTGACCTATGGCTATAATTCTTTTTTCCTGTTTTTCTTCCTGGCCTCTAGTTTATATTGCTGGTCCCTAACTAAAGCTTCGGCATTCTCCTTACAGAATGACCCGTGTCTGTGTTTTCTCTCGATCCCCCAGGCCTATGCCTGATAGTTGGTACTGTGGCAGCACAGGTGCTGTCAATCCTCCTGTCCCCCATGGATATAAAGCAGAGAGCCAAAAGTACCTTAGATTACAACATTTGTATAATTCTAATATCCTCCCTTACAAGAAGTTGAGTTATCATTAAATGACTTGATACAATGTACGAACAACATGAATCATTGTGCTTTATTGATTGGGGAATTATAACAAGAACTAAATGCTTGATATAATGTACAAACAACGTGAATCATTGTGCTTTATTGATTGGGGAATTATAACAAGAACTAAATATCTGTATGTGCACAATACCGACACAAATTAAAATTTCCTTTCATCTCCAGTTGATTGACTCTATGAAGGGGAACCATGTATCTGTGGTAAATGGGATTGCACTGTGATTAGAGGCATAGACAGGCTGCTCTGGGAAATGGATTGATGGTCTTCTTCATCAGGATCAGGGCTCATAATGTGCAGGGTGACTTCTAGGCTTTCTTTTCTATCGACTTCTGACCATCCCTACATATAAACTGTCCTGACTTATTTCTACAGCATTACCCTAGAAGGTTTTGCCTCAGTGTGTCCTCTTACCTAATTTGTCTTCTTGTTAGTCTTGGAAATTCTTGACCTTTTCTAAGTTACATGACTATTAGCAGCACTTGTCCTATTTTACAGGAAAGAAGATGTCTTAGTTACTCTTCTGTAGCTAAGACAATTTATTAAAGGAGGCATTTAGTTGGGAGCTTGCTTACAGTTTTAGAGACAGAGTACATGACTCATGACCATCATGGAGGGAGGCATGGCAGGAGCAGTAGCTGAGAGATTACATGTTGAGACAATAATCATGGTACAGAGAGCCTAGACTTTTGGAACCCCAAAGTTCCCCTACTGACACAGCTCTACCAACAAGACTATACCTAATCCTTCCACAAGGATTCCCCCATCTGTGGAGCAAACATTCAATTATATGAGCCTATAGCAGCTGTTCTCATTCAAACCCCCACATAGAGGACAGCATAAGGGAGCTGATATGGATGTAACTGAGGTTGTCTAGCTCCAGATATTAAATAGTGTTTTTGAAATACTGGGCCATAGGCTGGGGAGATGGCTTAAAGAGTAAAGTCCTTGCATCACACAGGTAAGGACCTTACTTCAGATACCCAGCATACAGGAAGATGTCTATAACCCAACAAACACTAGGTGATAAAGATACATTAGATCTAGGGGACTCTCTGGAAGCCAAACCAACCAAAGCAGGGAGCTCCAGATGCTGTGAAACACTTTGTCTAAAAAATATAAGGTGGAGATCAATAGAGGAAAGAGGAGAACATTTGACATCCACTTTCAGCCTAAGCATGCACACAAACAGATAAGAATACATTCACACACACACACACACACACACACACACACAATACTACAGATTTCAAGTCAGTGAGTCATGACCACAGTGTACCTCTCTATTCAGACCTTCACATTCTTTTCAGTGATATTTGTAGTTTTCTATATAAAATCCTAAACATTTTATTGGACCTGTTCTTAGATACTAGAGTGTTTTCTGGTTTTTTCAACTTATGCATCATTCAGAATCTAGTCTGTGATCGGTGACTTAAAAATATATTTGACCTTCAACAACTTACTTGTAATAACCTCATGGGTAAAAAGAATTTAAGTAGAGTTGTTTAGATTCTTAGGCTTTAGTTTTTGTTTGTTGAATAGTATTTAGATCTAAAACAGTGGGCTTCATTGGAAAATGCCTGAGTCAGCTTCCCATTACCATACCAAGCTTCTTAGAAAATAATCAGCATTGCATAACAAAGAAGGATTTGCCTCATGCTCAGATTCCTGTCTAGGATGACATGGTCTCTGTTGGAAAGCAATGAGCAGGAAGTAAACCCAAACTGCTCACATGGAGATGAGTCAGAAGAAAGAAGGAACTTGAGCCATCTGCCTCCTTCAAGGACACACCTCAGAATGATCTGAAGACTTTCCTTGAGTTTCACCCCCATCCCGCCTCTTAAAAGATTCACCATCTCCCAGTAACACTATGTTGGGGAAAAACGGTTAAGACTTGGGCTTTTGGGGAACATTCCAGAACCAAACTAAAGGCAGCAACCCAAAGGAAGGGCTGTAGAGGCTGTGCCTACTGCTTTTGTCTTTTCTACCACAGCTAGGAGAACATGGATACAGCAGGTGCTGGTATTTGTGGGGAGAAGCAAGGAGCAAAGGAAGAAACTCTTCATGATGATCTGTTACAGTTCTGTTTTTAACCTGTGAGGTCCTCACTACCATGCACATTGTTAAGGTCAGTAGCCCTTATGAATGTAGCCTTGGCTTGCCTAAGCCAGGGAGCAAGAGGTTGGGTATCATCTGGGTTGCAGATTCTAACAAATCTTAGACCCATCCAAAGAAGTGCATCCAAAAAAGGGTCATACCAACCCAAGAGTCCCCAGTCCAAATTCCTTCACAAAGCCATCCTATCACCATAGCTACCTTAGTAATGGGGGTCAAGAGGCTTTATCAAAAAACCCAGAGAAGCTGATTAATGAGGACACTAACCCTACAGGACAGAATCATAGAGAAGGTATGTCTTCAAAAGAAGGGGACCATTCAGTTGTATTTGTTCCCATGACATACCTGCTTTTAAGCCTGACTTCAAAGGCTAGCCATGTCTTCTACCCTGTCTTCTAAAACTCTTTACAAGAAATAGTGTTGTTTCATTTCACAAATCACAAAAGAGAGTAGGTAGCAATTATTATTTTAAAATCCATTACTTTTATTATTGCCTTATTATTTATTAATTATTTATTATCTGTCTATCTCTTGCTTTTTAAAAAACAGTTCTTTCATGCATCTATCCACAGGGCTGTTTATCTCTCTGTCCATCCATCTATCTATTCATCAATCCATCTTTCCATCCATCCATCCATCCTTCTATCCATTCATCTGTCCACCCATCATCCATTCATCCATTCATCCATTCATCCATCCGTCCAGCCATCATCCATTTATCTATTCATTTTTCTCTGCCGTACTCACTTCTTCCACTCTAGTCTTCCTCCAGTCTACCCATCTATCTATGCTTTCATCCATTCATGATTTTAAAACCCCTTTATAAGAGTATTTATGATCCTGATTGCGTGAATGGTACAAGGGAAATTTTACAAGTTTCTTCTATTTATTCTGAAACCTTTTAAAGTTGTAGTGATCTGTAAAGTCCACTAGAGCTGAAATAATCTCTAATAATCCTTGGATAAAAATTAAAGCAGTTCAAAAATGTATGGGACTTAGTTCATTTAAGATAAGGACAACCAGCTGACATGGGGGCACATACCCTGCAATCCTAGCGTTCAGGAGCCACTGAAGGAAGGATGTAAGGTAAAGACCAACCTAGGCTGGAAAGCACGCCCTTGCCCATGGTGTAGAGTACACTTGAGTAGAGTAGAGCAGAGTGGAATAGAGCAGAACATAGAATAGGATAGGGATGCTAATGACACCAACTCTGTGGCATTGCTGTGACCATTGAATAAATTGATAAATGTAAAGGTTTGCCACATAGGAAGTACCATATGAATATCAAGCATTATTGTTCATCTATTAGACCAAACAGAACCACTTATCTTATGGATACTGACAATTTCTTTCTTGAGATTAGAGCCTCATTTAATTACCAGCCAGAAAATTACAACTGACAAATGGACCACATTCATATCAGTACGTACTCTATACATTCGAATGATGGGAGGCTCCTTCCTTATTGCAAGTGCGGGCTGCACAGGAACAAGAGCTAAGCCACAGGGCAGCCTGGGATTTTTGAGGGAAAACTGTAATCTTCACAGTTTTGTCTACTTCTGACCCTATCAGGAGACACTCAATCCCCAAAGATGTAAATCAATTGTTATTATGATTCCTTTACAGTTAATTAAGAGACTTTCTGTAAGGACCCACTTATCACTGTGACCGTTCATATTATGTCTCTAGATGTTCACCATCACAGTGCTTCACTGAAGGCGGCAAATATTCTGAATGTTCATGCTTCTGGGCTGGAAGTGTGGCTCAGTGACAGAACACATCCCTAGTCCAAGGTATTCAGGCGGTGTGAATAATAAATAATAAGAATGGTAGTAACAACAAGAATAACAGTGATGATGATGATGATGATGATGATGATGAGAATGAGAATAAGAAGAACTTTATAAACATGAGGACTCAGACCAGTACTCACGATGGACAATATGGACAAAAATGGGCTTGTACTGGCAACAGATTTTGGGTAAAGTCTGTGGATGGATAAATGTTTATGGTTCAGTGAAACATGGGACGTATAAGAACAGTGCAGTGTAAGGAAACATGAACCATGCCATTGAGAGCCAGTTACCTTCTCAAGACCTGTGGACTTGTCCTCAGTGTCTTTGCGCGGCAAAATGACCACGCTAAGTTCTCTTCCCAGGTAAGAGAATTCTAGCACCTTGCACTTCAGGTCCGGAATGTAGCCAAATGGAAGATTATTCTTTTGATACATCATCTTCACTGTTTTTGTGTCTTTCTGAATGGTAATAAAAATAGCATTCAAATTATCCCTTCTTGTTTTTTAGAGCAGAGGTGAATTTGGGGTCTTGGGGTAGAGGGCTCAGTGGTAAAGGCCTGGATGACCATGGAGGAGGCCCTGTGCTACAACCCCAGCACTCACACACAAACAACCAAGAACATCCGAGGATGATGGTGTCACCTTACCTTATTCAGTCGTAATGGAGCATCGGTTTTGTCCTCTGTCATGAATTTTTTTCTACCACATTCCGTTGAAGTAGATGACATTCACTAGCACAAGTTTGGTCATGCTATCCACCACACCCTCAGCCAACAGTTCTGGGATTTCCCTGAAAAAGATAAGGTAAGCTTTTTAACGATCCATATTAGAATTCCAAATTTAAATCAGTAACTTCTTAGCTCTAATATAGAAGGAATATTTCATTTTTTCTTTTAAATTAGTGTTAAGTTAGGAAGGACTCACTTGTTCAATTTTTATTTTAAATAAACCATCTTGTAAGATGCAATAAGCTTGTTCCCAGTGCTCCTGAGACCCTAAGCTCCATTCTTGAACCAGAACAATGCCATTAAGGTAAGTCAAATATCTTTGAAGGTTTAAACAGGAAAGTTCTGCATTCCCCTGTGCAAACAGTAACCATTATTTTATGAATAGCTATTCCTTACAAAAAAGAAACAATATTCCTTAGAGGAAATGTCTTGGTCACTGGTAAGTAATGTTTTCAAATCTGCTAAGTAGGAAGGAGACTGTTCTTTTGAAAGGGACTTTGAACAAATGTCCAAGGGATAGAAGATTTATCCTAGGATAAGTCCATTGAAACAGAGGCCACTCTCCCCATGCCCTAACACACTTGTGGGAACTGATAGAATTCCAGACAGGATCCTTAGGTGCTGACTCTCACAGAAGCAAGACAGAAGACAGAGCCATTACACAGCTGAATTGAGCTCAGAGGGTGAGTCACTCCCTGCTCACTACTTATGAGTTACTGAACAAGATGGTGGCCAAAATATCATGACTGCAACAGTTTCTACATACTGACTTCATGGTTCCCTGAGGTTTCACATCTCATTTCTTTCCATATAAGCACTAAACACTTTTGGACAGGTATTTTATTACCTTATTAAATATTAAATATTATTAAAATTATTTCATTAATTTTATTCTGCATTTTAATGTTGGCTTTAAATTTCAAATATACTTCAGATGAACTCAATGGCTTCGAATGGGTTGGGTGGAGGAGCATATTCTTGGAGGCAGGGGATGGGAGGATGGGTTGGGGGTTTTCGGGAAGGGGGGAAACCTGGAAGGGGTATAACGTTTGAAATGTAAATGAAAAATATATTCAATAAAAAATACAAAAAATGTCTGTATTTCTCCACTGATACATTTCTGACATCTTAAATTGTCCCTTATTCTAGGGAATAGCATCTGCATGTCAGTGCACATAAGCCAGGATTTGGGAAGTTGAGGAAGGGAGACAGGAGATGCAAGTGAGAGTGCAGGGGAGTGAGAACCTGCACACAGTGACTCTGCTGTGATTCAGAGGGGTCCCCAAAGGCCTCTCTCTTAAAGGGTTGGACTCTGGTTCATCCTCAATTGAAAGGCAAAGGAACCTTTAAAATGTAGGACCTAGCTGGGAGTCTACAGATCATTGGGGATTGAGTTTTCTTTTTATTTATTTTTATTTTGAGACAGGGTCTTGCTATGTGTGCTCAAAGCAATCCTCCTGCCTCAGTTTTCCAAGTGCTGGGATTGTAGGTCTTCTCCTTCAAGCCTACCTTGGGAAGGGGTGCTGCTATTTAACTGGCTGTGAGACATTGGCCTCTCCCCTCTCTTTATTCCCAGTGAGGTGACCAGGCCTCCTCTGCCATGCTCTGTGAACATGTGAGGTGCAGCGTTGTCATAGGAACAAAGCAATAAGTCCAATCATTTACAAACTGAGACCTCCAGCACTGTGAGTCAAAATTAGCCTTTTCTCCACAAGCTGATTGTGTCAGTTGTGAGCTTCAGAAGGGACACTGACTCCAGAGCCAGTACTGCTCAGCCTCTCACCTTCTGTTTGACCTTTGACCCACTGGTTTATCTCCTTCCTTGCATCTTCATAGGCATACTGAAAATCCACAGGGGACAAGTCTGCACCGTACAGTTTTTGAGTTGAAGCCAAGAAGTCCTGATTTTAAAAAAGGAAGTAACATGAATGATGTCTATTCCTTACAGAAGTGGTCTAAAATCCCCAAAAGAAAAAGTTATAAAAACAAAATAGTTTAATTAAAACTTAACCTGTATACTCTGTATTGTACTGTAAAGAAAATAGCACTAAATTTACTGTCCTGACTATTTATTTTTTAAGGTTACAGTGTAGTAGTGTAGAAACTTTACTTAAAGTTTCTGGTGTTAACACAAAGGTTACTAATGCTTTTTGAATCTTACATTAAATTTCATAGATCAGCAGATGTTGAATATACTGCAAGTGGCTTTTCCCATCTCCTTTTGCTTTATGTATGTGCCATCTGTCCAAGTAGCATTTGGCTATCACCTGTGAGAAGCACTGAGCAGCAGGTGCAGAGTAGCCAGGCAGGTGAGTTAGGAAACGCTTTGTCTGTTCCTCTCTAGACTTCCAAAGGTGGCAGAATTCTCCTCTCAGAACTAAGGAACACCAGGAGCAGAAGTCCTTCCACACCCATTCAAGAAGACTAGACAGCTGTCGGGAGGGAGACAAATGTGAGCTGCTATCTCCCAGGGTAGGCTGAGAGGATGTGGGACCTATCCAACAGGCCACGGGGACTTTCCTAATCTCTCCTCCCATAGTCACAACCAGTGAAGTCAGGCTGGAGAGAGGCCCAGGGCTAACCCTGGGGACACAGACAGATGGCTCTCTTTACCTGGTCCCCACAAACAAACAAACAAACAAACAAACAAACAAACAAACAAACAAGAAAAAGAAAACCCACCCTAAAGCTGTCTCCTGTAGCATGCTCCCATATCTGTTGTGTCTGAAGGCGTAATTTATGAGTATTAGTTGTCAGTGTAAAAGGAAAACGGGAAACAGCTAGCTCGGGGCGGTGCAGGACTTTCAGGATAAAGCTGTCAGACTCACTCCTGGGAATGGGAATGGGAACTCAAAGCCTTCAGGTATTGTCCTTGTCCTTTTCACTCTCTTTCCCCAGCTGAGCAGAAATGCCGCCCTGTGCTCAGTTAAAGCCACTAGTGAACCAGCAACTGATTTTTGGGGTGGGGTAGTTCTAAAAGTCTGACTGCACCCCGTTAGCAGGGATATGACAGGGAGAGCTGCCCGGTTTTGCTTCTTCTCGCCTTAGAGAGCTGGGCTGCAGTGCTGCCTTTGGCCCCCAGGAAGACCATGGCCAAGGCAGAAGATGCTGAAGGGAGAGAAGAAGATGTTTCCTGTGGGGCTGCTCTCATTCAGGGTGCGGAACAGCTCCAGGGCGAAGAGGGAGTTGGCTGAACTCAGCTGCTCCATGGTGAAGGCTGCAGTAGAGGGGAGATCAGCACTGCCAGCTACAGCACCAGCAAGGCCTACCTCAGCTTTGCCACCCACCGCCAGGACCTGCAGTCAGTTAATTAATCCTGCTTCCAACCATTTTTCCCAAGAGGGCAAGAATACTCCTCCAGGCACAAGAGCAGGGGCCAGACTTCAGCAGTACTGAACCAGGGCCTAGGGTGTCTTATGGCTCTAAATCTTCCAGACAGTTGTGTCTGAAGCAGAACCATGCCGGTGGCCCTGGCACAGTGCCCACACTACACAGCCTTCTGTCTGGAGCTCACACACCTCTCTCCTTATGTGGGATGTCAAGATGTAGTTCATGTGGGCAATGAATCCAGAAAACCACAAGCACCTACTCTGCATATAGGTGAATTCTGGTAAAGATAACAATGCTATCATTTCAGTTCTCTGTGGATTCAGTTCTCCATGCCTGAGGCTGCAGTCTCAGCTGGAGTGGAATATGCAAGTTTGTGATTGCCACTCACTCTCCCTAGTGAGGCTGTGGGTGACAGGGAAGAGGAAGACTCTCCTGTGTTCCTTTGGCAAATGAGCTGTCCCCTGCAGTGGGTAACCAAGCCCTGCTTGTGGAGCATCTGCTAATCCATCTGGGTCCCAAACTCAGAGCTCCAGTTTGTCTAACTACAAGACAATCACAGCTGTGTGTCTGTGGACATTTACCTACCAGGGCCTCATCTCCAGAACCTAGGATCTCACCAGCTTCCCTCCCAACCTCCCTGCAGCCAGGAAGGAGGCCATGGAGCTGCAGGGCACTGTCTCTCAGATCAGGTTCAGAAATCAAGCTGATGGGAAAACAGAAGCAAAACCATGGCTGGGACAGCTTTCTCCCTCTGACCAGTGGCTTGGCTTTGGGTGTAGCTGGGAACCACAAAGCCTTTCCTGGTCAGGTGTCACAGCTAGGGAGAGCCAAGCATGGGGTAGCATTCAGGTTCCAGCAGGACATGCAGAGAGGTCTGTCCCCCTCTTGCAGGCCTCCTCCCTGGGATGCTGCCCATGGGCCTTACCTCCTCTGCTGCACTTCTTGCTCCACTTGCTGGAGACCTTGCAGGAAGCTCCCAGGGCCAGCTGCAGCCTTCACTCTGAAAGGAGGGTGTCTTACTGGCAAGCACAGGCTGGGAGGAGAGCTTTTCTCCTCTGGTGAGGGCTTAAAACTCAGCTTGCAGGGCTGGCAAAATGAAAGCAGGAGATTGCAAGCACCCCCAAGGGATCCATGTTCCTCCACTCCAGGCCTTTCTCTACTTCTCTAAGCAGAGGCCCTAATAAACTATTTATTTCTCAGCTGTGAAAAGCCTGGAGGAAAAACATTCTCTCCTACAAGTCAAATGCTTCCCTTCTGAATTCCACTCAAAGACTGCAAAACCTGCCAGAGATCCTTTTTGTGAGGTGTGTGAGTGGGGGTGTAGAGAGACCTTTGTGGCCCTTTGGATAAGGTGGCACAGCTCCAGTTTCTAGCAACACCCATGCCTGCCTCTCAGGAGCCAAGGCTAGCTCAGTGACACCAGGCTGGAGAGGCCCTCAAGCCATGATTCTCTACTATTGCACTAAAGCTTTAGTCAGATCCCTACCCCATCAAACAAAAAGTAGAATTGACCAGCCAGCACAGGCCATCATTACCTTGATGGGCCTGGCTTTATTCTCCTTTGAAGTGCCTGGATCTGTAAAGTCATAGAACTTTTTGGTGCTTTTTGTCCTTCAGAAAGACTAAGGAGGAATCCTATTTACTGGTAAGGATCACACCAAGTGGGTTGGTGTTTGTTGGACCTAGGGATTTATTTCTAAAGAAAAGTGTGGAGAAAGGAGGATGGGGGATGGGTCAGTTGGTTCCTCATTTACCAACCTAGCATGAGGGCCTGCATTTGAGTCTCTGATCCTCTGTAATCTTAGTGCTGGGTTGGGGGTGGGGTGGGGCAAGCATCCCTAAGAGGAGTTCAATGGCCAGACAATCTTGCTCACTCAGGGGCTCCTGGGTCTGTGAGAGACCTTGTCTCAAGAAATAAGGTGGAGAATGAAAGTGGGAGACTCCCAATGTTGACCCCTGGCTTCCACTCACATATGCATCTGTGCACCTACATATATGTACACAAACAAGGTGTGCATGCATAACACTCTCGCAAAAAGGAAAAGAGGCACAGTCTTCTAACAAACAGGCAAACAGACAAATGAAATAAAAACAGCAAGAGAATACAGTTCACAGCTGCCACAGTTAGTTGTCATGATTTGATCAGAACTGGCAAATTTACTGTTGTTTCCAACAAATGTGGAGAACCCAATGACAGGATGTCAAAAGACCAAAATAAAAATCCAAGCAGTAACATTCAAGACATAGAACAGGAGATACACCTCTATAGGAAAGCACTTGCCTGGCACAGACAATAGGCCCTAGGTTCCATTCCCAGCACAAACAAAAGAAAGAAAACAGAGCTCTGAAGAAAATAAAGGTTATTTTTGACACTCTGTTAGAGCTCACCTAAAGGTCAATATTTGGATCAAAACTACTTTGTGTGTGGTGTGTGTGTATGTGTGTGTGTGTGTGTGTGTGTGTGTGTGTGTCTTCAGAGAGAGAGAGAGAGAGAGAGAGAGAGAGAGAGAGAGAGCCCTGTGTCCCAGCTTGGCTCCCAACTCCTCCTGGCTACATCACTGAATAATCAGTCTTGGGATGTGTGTTCATTAAACCATCAGTATCTGGCTGAGATTGGTATCTGAGAGGTTTGTGTAGCTCATCCTGAACCCCAACACTAAGAAACTGAAAGTTCAAATTCAACTTTTGTCAATGCAAGGTCTGGCTAATGATCCAGAATGTGATGTAATTAATTAACTTGTTTTTGTCAGCTTCAGAGTATAAATACTGAGAGAAAGAGAGGGGGAAAAGGACGGGGAGGAGAAGGAGGAGAAGGAGGAGAAGGAGGAGGAGGTGGGGGGGGGAGAAACACCCTTTATGCTGGGTTCCATTGAAGCAACTGGCTAACTGTGGTACCTATTCGCACAGCAAACTTGATGCTGGCTTCTGTTCTCCATCAGCAGCTGTGTCTCTTCTCAGACTTCTCTCCTCTCCCCTCAACTAAACATCTCCTCCCCAGGGCCCGTGCTTCTCCTGCCAGCTTCTCTTTCCTATATAACCCTGCCATTTGGGGCCATTTTCTCTCCTGGCTTTCTTGATTCTCTTCACTCTTGGCTCCTCCTCTGGCCCCTCTCCTCTCACTTCCCTTTCTCTCCCTCCCATCCCCTGGTGCAGTCTACTGGCCATGCTTAGCCCTCATGGAGCCTGACCGCATCTCATTCACTTTATTGACAAATGCAGGCCAGCAAGAGAAGTCACATTCTGCACAAACCTGACAGCTCTGGTCATGTCTCCCATTATCAGGAATGGTCAGGTGGCCCTGCTGGTTCTGAGGGGACTGAGCACCTGGCATCCCTGTTTCTAGTAGCCACCACTGGGATTCCTTGAAGGAAGGCATCAGAGGAGGCATCATCGCCAGGGCAGAGTCAGAGCCCCGATCCAGGGCACTGGAGGACCAGAGCTACAAGGAACCCTGAGATGTGCACTGTAAAGGGCAGAGGTGGGGGAATGGCTGGTACCCCAAAGCATGGCAGCCAGGCAACTATCCTGTCCACCTCTACATCCAAGCTCAGTGCCCCTCACACTGCAGCAGGGCACTTCCTTCTGCTGGAAGTGCAGGGCCTGATGTCCATGTGCCCTAGTCAGAAGGTGTCATCCCACTAGCAGGTCATGTGATGTCCCATCTTCACTACTGTTGGAACCATGACCCATCCTGCAATAACTCCATTGATCTGAGAGTGGCAGGGTGTGCCAACTTACCATGTTTCATGGGAGTGAGTTCACTGTCATGGAAGGAAAATTATTGTTCCCAGTAAAGGAAGTCCCCTAAGATCTAAACTCATACGACATTGTTCTTTTAAGTGTGGTCATGAAGTTCCAATCTCTACACAAGTGACCTGTGTATGTCCCCATCGGACAGAAAGTTGTTTCCATTGTGTCCTTGTTCCCACCCAGGGGTCTTTAGACAGTCCATTCATCCAACTGCCACACTTATCATGTATCCAGCATGACTCTCATGATGTAGGGCCTGTTCAGTATATTATATCCAATCTAGGTCAGAGGATAGCCATAGAGTGTCCGGATTTTCAGGATCCATAATAGAACAAGCTAATAACTAGCAGGTGATCTTCCTGAGGGGACCACCTTAGATTAACCTCTATGACGGGACTCTAATAGGCAAGGCACAGGAAAAATCAGTTTAGGAAAGATTCATGCTACTAATATGCTTTTTCTATTATTATTAAACATATAAAGCAATCACTAGGTATTAGCTCACCCATTTTTAGCAGATCTCTGTAGATCTACAAAGATGTACTATCTTGTAATGATGCTATGTAGACAAATGGATGACTTCTTAATTCATAATTATGATACTATAAGAATTCCTAAAATTATATCAGTATTTATTAAGCACTTTTATAGTGGGACTGCTATTAGGTGCTTTTCTGATTGTCAAAACTACAATGAGAACTCTGTCTCCCATGTGTCACCACCTAATTGCCTCTAGGTAATAACCAGACTTTCTACTACTCAGAGCACATTCCAAGAGGGTATAAAACATCCAAAGATCATAAAAAGAGAACTAATGATTTATTATAGGTGCTATGGCAGAAGATAAAATATTGACTGGGTTTATCTATTCAAAACTTCCTAATAACTTAGTTATTTTTTTTTTTTTACCTCTTAGTGAATCTGTGGAGCGGTGACAGGTGATGGATGTTTAGCCAGATAAGTACTCTTAATGGTTGTTATGCGTGTAAGCATTCACTGTTGTAAACTTTGTATTTGATTTATGATTTGAATTTGTGTAAACTGGTGGTGAACTTTTTACCATGTGATCATGCATTCTGAAAGATGCATGAAAGTACTGAGGACAAAGAGAAGAGTCAGACTGAGCTGAGGAGAACCTTTTAGACCAAACATTTTTTAGTTTTAGATCTGAACAGAAGCTGCAGAGAGCGGAAGGAACAGGCCGGCTTCTCCTTTCCATGGAACAGAGCAGGTCTTTTCTTAATAACAAGGCAAGTTCAGTCTTACTAAAGGAACAAAACTTTCTCCTTAAAAGCGTGGTTTTAATTCACTTATCATTAAAAGGGCAGAAGCTTTCTCTTTCTCTGTGTAATAAAGATTGGAGGTCATTTTTCAACCAGAATGAGAGAGATCTTTCTGTACTGGTGCTTGGTCTTTTGCTCCAAATGCATATGTAAGTATGGATGTGTGTATATGGATGTTAATTGTGAGAATGTATGCAAGTTGACTGGTTTGAATGGAAATGTATAAATATGCATGTTCAGATCTGTATGTGAATGTATCTGAGTTTATGGATATTTGCTTATATAAAAGTTTTTTCCTTCTGTGAGTGTTACTCCCTTCTCCTAGTTCAAAAGAATTTTATTGATCCAAAGAGAAAAGTGACAGAAAATATTTCCCTGTCCCACTTAGGATCTTTCTGCTTTTCCTCTTTTTCTTAGAGAACTTTTATAGGTAATTTTTTCAATTTAGGAATAAACACTATAATCACTTTTCAAAGTGTCCCTTTTTCTTCCTGCTATTTCTACTAGCAGGCTGAAAGTTTGAGCTGTGAAGTTCCTGCTAGAACAATGGTCACATTACTTGACCCCCTGCTGTTAGGCTCCAGGTGTCAATACCTAGGCCAGCATCTTTTTACCCTCAGAAAAAGCAAAAATGTTTTTAGGACCTCTTATCACCAGCATTTCAGTATAGTTAGAGAGCTAGAACTTCCCGGAGACCCTCAGTCTTCAAAGCCACACCAGAGTCCTACTCTGTGCCCCATCTCTACCCTCTCCAAGCTGGGAGATTTCCAGCACCAGAGGGCAATGATGTCCAGTGCACCCTCAGGACTGCAGTTTTACAGAGTCATCAGTGGCCACCCCTCTGAATCCTGGCCCCTTAGCTACAGTGGGCTGGAGCAGCCACTAGAGGTCGCTCTGGTGACTTGCTGGTAAGCAAGACATTGGCCTGTGGACCCTGCTGGTCCCTTGGCATGTCATCTGGGCCCAAGTTTTAAATCTATCATTTCATTCAGCAACTGAATTCTGTCGTGCTTGTGTATTTAAGCCAATTGCGTTGAATATCAAGAAGATACCAAGTCTTGGAGGATTATAAACAACAAAAATTTGTATCAAAGATCTGCAAGCTGGGAAGTTCAAGATGAAGTTGCCAGAGGTTTGCTGTCTGGTCTCGATACAGTATCCTGTGACAACGGTGAGATGGTTCAGCTGGTCAAGGTTCTGGCCACTAAGCTCGAAGACCCCGATCTGAAGCCTGGAACCCACACAGACTCCTGAAAGTTGTTCTCTGACCTCTGTGCAGCACGCACACTTATGGCTGTTCACACACACATTTTTTTTTTAAATCACCTTGTTATTGTGTCTTCAAAGATGGAAAGTGGAATCAAATAAGGTCTAACTACATCTTTTATAAGGTCTGAATGCCACTCACAAGGTCTATTTTAATACTGGTAGAGGATTAACTTTCAATATGAAATTTAGAAACAACACATTCAAACCTCAGTATCCCACCCACCAGCCCTGCTCTCCTTAAACTCCTGGCTGCTATAGTTAGGACATGGTTTGAGCATGTCTCCTGAGCACTCACGTGTTGATTATAATGCCCACTGTGAGATATCAGAAGACAGAATCTCCGTGTGTGTGTGGTGTTCAGGAGGTGGGGGCTTTGAGAAGTGATTAAGATTTCACAAGGTTCTCAGGGTGGGGACCCCTGACTGAATACGGGAATATCATCCTCATGACCACTAGGTGGCGCACACACCCCTGCTCTTAAGTACTATGACTCCAGTGCTTGTGGCTTCCCCAGGTTGCTGCTATACTTCATCTAATAACTCTGCAGCTCTGAAATCTGGGAGGAAACCCAACCTTCAGCTCTGCAAAATACTGTCCTGGTGGTAGCTCAGCAGAGGCACAAAACCTGGCTCCAACGGACAGAGCCTTTTGGTGCTCCTCATCTGCTTCCATTTTATAAGACAGAAACCAGAAGAAATTCACATATGCTCCCAGGTTTTCTGTTTGTTTGGTTGCTTGATTTTGTTTTCTTCTGTGATGCCTTACACTTCCTAGGAAGGCTATTTCAGATGCCCGACTGTGAACGTGGAGAATTCATAATTATCCAGCCAAAAGTGTTTTATTAAAATAATACAAATGGACATAACACTTTTCATATATAGTATATATTCATCCCATGCCACTCAACTTTATTCTAGTATTACCAAATTCAAATATGAAGTTCAAAATAGTATTCTTAGGGCGCCTGTGCAGTTGAACAATCTAGTTTCTTCCAAAATAGAACAGGTCCAGTTTAAGACAGAGTTTCCTTTTTAAAAATCAGTGACAGGCAAGGAAAAAGTGGTGGGAGCTACAAATTTCCAAAGCTCAGCATTACAAGCACTCTGACGGCTTGAAGCTTGAGAATACCCCATCACACCTCTCTGGTCCACCTCCTGGACACACACTCAGGGAGGGCAGGGTAGGTGGTTGCCTAGGAGTCTTGGGGGTTGGGGGGCGGGGGGGAGACGGAGAACCTCATCCCCGTGACCACTAGGTGGCGTCAACGCAGCATCTCTTACAGACTGCGTCCAGTGTTTGTGGCTTTTCCAGGGTGTAGATCACTTAATCATCATCCCCTGCCCCTCCCCTGCTCAGGATTCCTGGAAGGGGGCGGGTCTTTAGTTCCGTGAAACTTCTTCCTAGTGGGAACTTTGCAGTGGCACAACCCCTGGCTCCAGTAGACGTCGCTCGTGGTGGATCCACTTGAAATCCAGAAAAGTGTGGCTGCCACACTGATCCCTCTCACAATCAGCTGACCGGAGACATCTTGATAAAACTTCAAGGACTTCAAGGACAGCAGAACCAAAGAGTGCCACATTGGAAGGTAGAAGCAGTTGTGGTATCCCAAGTCCCTTAGGGCACTGAGTCCCTCCCTTGAAACTCTTGTGTGAGGCTTTCTGGTGTGGGATAGGCGTGGCAATTGGGATTATCTTGTGATGACTTTGATTTGCTCTGCCTTGCAGTAAGGAATAGCATCAGGCTTCTTGCCGCATGAATCTCTTGATCAAAGGCTAGTTTTGGCAAAGCCTTCATATTCTTTTCCTGAACATGTAAAATGTTTTACTTTAAGGAGGTAGAGAATTTCACTCCCTGCCTCACTCCTCCCTGGTGTCTCCCTGCTCTTTGTTGTATCTGAATCTGTCTCTCTCCCTCTCTCCCTCCCTCCCTCCCCCTGTCTCCCCACCTGTGAGTGTGTGTGAAGAGTGTGTGTGAAGAGTGTGTGTGAAGAGTGTGTGTGTGTGAGAGAGAGCGAGAGCGAGACAGAGACAGAGAGAGAGAGAGAGAGAGAGAGAGAGAGAGAGAGGCTGAGGATTAAGCCCAGACACCCTATGACTGTTTATATCTGGAGGAAAGCAGTGAATTGTTCACAATGGCCTCTCAACAGCCATCTTTCTTTGTCAGCCTCCCATGTGTCTGGGACAAGAGTCTTATGTGTGCCTCCACATCTGGCTCCTCTTTCAATTGTAAATTGTCTTTATCTTTTTGCCTTCTTTTATTGAAAATTGCGTACTCTCAACAATTTGCTCAGAGATTTTGATTATTTTGATTATTATTTTTTACTTTCACTTGGAAATCATCAGGGCATGAGTGTAATTCTGCCAAGATCATTGTCACTTTGCCGTAGGCCAGTCTTTCCTTGAGTTTCTCACAACCCTGTTACCCATTTCCATCTTAGATATACTCAGAATTGACTTCTACCACCCATGTTTCTGCCAACGTGCAGATCTAAGCCAGGCAAGATCTCTCTCTCGGAAGGGTGGGGCCCTCCCTACGGCTCTGCATCATGATCTATCACCACTGTCATCCTTAAAGCCCCAACAATAGAAATCTCAAACTCTGCGAGTCTCTGTCACCCCTACAGTGGACGCCACTGTCCTGGCTGGGGTGTTTATGTGTCCACAATGCAAGCACCATGCTCATATCTTACTGTGTGGTGTTATAACTCAATAGAGAACCCGAGAAGGTTGTTTACTGACTTGTTTCACTTTTAGAGACTGAAAGCTTGAGTTCCAGATGTTGGGAGGTTTTGCATTTAGTGAAGGCTTCTCTCTGCTTCCAAGACACTGCCTGCTGGCTGGGGTTTCTGGGGATGAAGCGCACCCCCAGGAACCAGAAGAGATGAAAATGGCTGCCCATCCAAACCCTCTGTCTCAGTCAGGGTGTCTCCTGCTGTGATAAAAGAAAGCAACTTGGAGAGGAAAGAACAGGTTTATTTCACTTCACTCAGGCCACAGGCCCCCACTTAGGGAAGTAGTGTCAGGAGCTCAAGCCTGGAACTGAAGCAGAGGCCATGCAGGAGTGTCACTTACTGACTGGGTTTGCGTGACATGTATTAGCTTTCCAATACAATATATTCTGATCTGGGTTTTCCCTCCCTCAAATCTGACTAGATCCTCCTCACCCACTCACCCCCACCCAACACCATACCCTTCGCCCTCCCTCTCTTCCTCCCTCTCTCTGTCTTACACACACACACACACACACACACACACACACACACACACACACAAAGTAGTTTTGATCCAAATATATTGACCTTTAGGTGAGCAACAACAGAAAGTGTCAAAAACAAAACAAAACAAAACTTTTTATTTTCTTCAGAGCTCTGTTTTCTCTTTCTTTTGCTTGTGCTGGGAATGGAACCTAGGGCCTCATGTCTGTGCCAGGCAAGTGCTTTCCTATAGAGGTGTATCTCCTGTTCTATGTCTTGAACTTTTATCTTGGTCATTTGACATCCTGTCATCGGGTTCTCCACACTTGTTGGAAATAGCAGACAAGTTGCCAGATCTGATCAAATCATGACAAGTAACTGTGACAGTTGTGAACTGTATTCTCTTGCTCTTTTTATTTTATTTGTTTGTTTGTCTGTTTGTTATAAGACTGTGCCTTTTTTTCTTTTTGGGAGAGTGTTATGCATGCACACCTTGTTTGTGTATATATATGTAGGTGCACAGATGCATATGTGGGTAGAAGCCAGGGGTCAACATTGGGAGTCTCCTGCTATCATTCTCCACCTTATTTTTTGAGACAAGGTCTCTCACAGACCCAGGAGCCCCTGAGTGAGCAAGGTTAGCTGGCCATTGAGCTCCTCTTAGGGATGCTTGCCCCACCCCCACCCTAGCACTAAGATTACAGAGGATCAGAGACTCAAATGCAGGCCCTCATGCTTTGGTGGTAAATGCCGAACCATCTGACCCATCCCCCATCCTCCTTTCTCCTCTCTTCATTAGAAATAAATCCCTAAGTCCCAAAAGACCAACCCATGTGGTATGATCCTCACCAGGAAACAGTAGACTCTTCATTTGTCCTTCTGAAAAACAACAGTAGGCATGAAAAACTTCTAAGAGTTTACAGATCTAGACACTTCTAGGGAGAATGAAGCCAGGCCCATCAAGGTAACTATGGCCTGTGCTGGTCAATTCTGATTTCATTTGATGGGGAGGAGAATGTGTTCAAGGTTTTAGTGTATTAGTGGAGAATTACGGCTTGAGGGCCTCTCCAACCTGCTGTGGTCACTGAGCTAGTCTTGGCTCCTGAGAAGCAGGCATAGGTGTTGCTAGAAACTAGAGTTGGCCCACCTTATCCAAAAGGCCACAAAGGTCTCTCTACACCCCGACTCATACACCTCACAAAAAGGATCTCTAGCAGGTTTTGCAGTCTTTCAGTGGAATTCAGAAGGGAAGCATTTGACTTGTAGGAGAGGCTTTTCCTCCAGGCTTTTCACAGCTGAGAAATAACTAATTTATTAGGGCCTCTGCTTAGAGAAGTAGAGAAAGGCCTGGAGTGGAGGAACATGGATCCCTTGGGGGTGCTTGCAATCTCCTGCTTTAATTTTGCCAGCCCTGCAAGCTGAGTTTTAAGCCCTCACCAGAGGAGAAAAGCTCTCCTCCCAGCCTGTGCTTGCCAGTAAGACACTCTCCTTTCAGAGTGAAGGCTGTAGCTGGCCCTGGGAGCTTCCTGCAAGGTCTCCAGCAAGTGGAGCAAGAAGTGCAGCAGAGGAGGTAAGGCCCATGGGCAGTGTCCCAGGGAGGAGGCCTGCAAGAGGGGGACAGACCTCTCTGCATGTCCTGCTGGAACCTGAATGCTACCCCATGCTTGGCTCTCCCTAGCTGTGATGCCTGACCAGGAAAGGCTTTGCGGTTCCCAGCTACACCCAAAGCCAAGCCAGTGGTCAGAGGAAGGAAGCTGTCCCAGCCATGGTTTTGCTTTTGTTTTCTCATCAGCTTGACTTCTGAACCTGATCTGAGAGACAGTGCCCTGCAGCTCCATGGCCTCCTTCCTGGCTGCAGGGAGGTTGGGAGGGAAGCTGGTGAGGTCCTAGATCCTCAGCAATGAGAACTGATGTGGCCCTGGCAGCTGAACAGCCACAGGCATGCAGCTGTGATTGTCCTGGACCTGGACAAACTGGGGCTCTGAGTTTGGGACCCATACTGATTAGCAGATGCCCCCAAACAGGGCTTGCTTACCCACTGCAGGGGACAGCTCCTTTGCAAAAGGGACACAGGAGAGTCTTCCTCTTCCCTGTCACCCACAGCCTCGCTAGGGAGAGTGAGTGGCAATCACAGACTTGCATATTCTACTCCAGCTGAGACTGCAGCCTTGACCTCAGGCATGGAGAACTGAATCCACAGAGAACTAAAATGATAGCATTGTTATCTTTACCAGAATTCACCTGTATGCAGAGTAGGTGCTTGTGGTTTTCTGGATTCATTGCCCACATGAACTAGAACTTGACATCTGTGGGAACACAAGGAAAGAGATGTGTGAGCTCCAGACAGAGGGCTGTGTAGTGTGGACACTGTGCCGTGGCCACTGGCATTGTCCCTCTTAAGACACGCCTGTCTGGAAGGTTAAAGACATAAGACATCCTAGGACTTTGTCCAATACTGCTGAAACCTGGCCCCTGCTCTTGTGTCTGGGGAATACTTTTGCCCTCTTGCAACAGATGGGCTAGAGCAGGATTAACCAACTGTAGGTCCTGGGGATGGATAGCAATGTTGAGGTAGGCCTTGCTGGTGCTGTAGCTGGCAGTGCTGATCTCCCCTCTACTGCAGCCTTCACCATGGAGCAGCTGAGTTCAGCCAACACCCTCTTCGCCCTGGAGCTGTTCCGCACCCTGAATGAGAGCAGCCCCACAGGAAACATCTTCTTCTCTCCCTTCAGCATCTCTTCTGCCTTGGCCATGGTCTTCCTGGGGACCAAAGGCAACACTGCAGCCCAGCTCTCTAAGGTAAGAAGAAGCAAACCTGGTGAGCTCTCCGTGTCATATCCCTGCTAACAGGGTGCAGTCAGACTTTTAGAAAAGCCCCCCTTCCCCTTTGTCCCCCCTCCCCTCCCACCCTGTCCCACCCCATCCCTCAATACCCAAAGAACTGTTAGTCATTCCATTACTACTGGCTTTGACTGAGCATAGGACAGAGTCTCTGCTCAGTTGGGGACAACCAGTGAAGAAATACAATGACAACACCTGCAGGCTTTGAGCTCCCTTTGCCAGGAGTGAATCTCACAGCTTTGCTGTAAACACTGCACCTCCCAAGAGAGAGGAGCTAGGGGGTTCCTGTTCTCCTTTAGCATGGACCACCACTATTCACAAAACATGCTGGTAGAAATACAGTATCTGTTAGCAATTAGTCTAGGCTCTGCCCAACAGTTAGCAGTTACCTAGCAACAGCAAGGTAGGAAACCTGGCTCCAGTGTAAGGACTCTTTGGTTCTCTCTCTCTTTCCCTCATTCTTTTTGTGCCAGGCCTCCCCTCCTCTTCTCTTTCTCCTCTCTCTTTCTGTCCTTCTCTGCCCCTCCCTTTTCTCTGCCTCTACTCCTTCCCAGGTCCCCCCTCTGCTCCCTGGCTTCCTTCTCCCAAAAACCTTCCTTTTGTTTTAGGCCTGTCCCATGGTTGATTCCTCAAGGGGAACAACTTGATAGGGCTTCTGAGGTGTTCCCTCCTGCTACATCACACCATACATTAACAAAACACAGCAGTGTCACCTTAGGCATACAGATAAGAGAGCATGCTACTGGAGGCAGCTTGGTGGTGGTACCTGTTTGTGAGGACAAGGGAAAAGAAGGCCCTCTGCCTGTGTTCCCAGGGTTAGCCCTGAGCCTCTTTCCAGCCTGACACCACTGGCTGAAGCTCTGCTGGGGAGAGATTGGAAAGTCCCTGTGGCCTGGTGAACAGGACCCACATCCTCTCAGTTTACCCTGAGAGACAGCAGGTCATATTTGTCTCCCTCCCCATGGCTTCCTAGTCTTCGTGAATGGATGTGGAAGGACGTCTGCTCCTGGTGTTCCTTAGTTCTGAGAAGGGAATTCTGCCACCTTTGGAAGTCTAGACAGGAATGGACTCAGTGTTTCCTAACTCACCTGCCTGGCTACTCTGCACCTGCTGCTCAGTGCTTCTCACAGGTTATGTCTGCTTCAGTGTTAAGGCTTTTACAGCTGACAGCTTCAGGAAACAAGAGTCGCAAAGCCTTTCCCTCCCCATTTCAGTCTAGTAGGTATGTCCAAGTGTCAACCTAACAGGCATAGCTCAGAGAGTAGTGTGGACTGTGGACCCTGTGGGCTTTTGTCTTTTGAGTCTTAGAAGTAAAAACCAGCCCAGACCTCACAGAAACAGGAAAGGACCATTGCATTAGAACTATCAGGTGAGGAATTAAACTCTCACTAGAATAAATTTAAGGAAGTTATTTTTCAAGGGAGTGGGATGTGGACCTTCATAAGATAAGCGAAGAAAAATGCCTCAGTCAGTGCTACACATTTAGTCTTAGAGCAGGAATGAGTCTTCTCCACATGGTTTATCTGAGACTTTTGTTTTATCAAAATTGTATATGGCATAGATTATAAACAGGAACATACCAGTTAAATCATTCTTGGAACAAAAACCAGATGTAAATGTTATCTTGTTACCCATTCCCATTCATGGAACTATTAAAAATTATTTAAAAACCATATCTCCTTAGGTCTCACTGAGCCATACACTGTGGTCCTAGTTTGATTGCTCTGTCAATGGTATGTTAAGACAAAATATTAGGCTGCAGCTACTTGATTTCAAACAAAAAATAATTTGGTGGAAGTAGATACCAAGGAATCACTTCAGAACTTTGAAACAGATGATTGTATAAAGAATGATGTCTTTCCTTTAGGCTCTTCATTTCGACTCTGTTGAGGACGTCCATTCACGGTTTCAAAGCCTGAACGCTGAAGTGAGCAGGCGTGGAGCATCTCACACTCTGAAGCTTGCTAACAGACTGTATGGAGAGAAAACCTACAATTTCCTTCCTGTAAGTACCTAGTGCTTCACATTCTGAAACTTTCTGAAGTGACACAGACTCCTCCAGGCACAGCCATGTCGCAGGCCATTCATAAAAACAGCAGAGAATGCATGTGGGACTTTGATCTCATGGTCTTTCTAATGAAAGGATCCTTCCTGGATGTCTTGGCTCCGTGGGGAAGAGAGCTTCCTGTGCAGGCCTGGGAAGCTGAGTTTGGATCCCAGAACCCATGAAAAATGCCAGGCGTGGCTCTATACTCTCCTGTAGCCCCGGCCCTGTGTGGAATGGAGCTGTGAGGACCCCTTGGGTTTGTGGACCACCAGCCTAGGCAAATTCAGTAGGAGAATTTGTTTTAAGGGAATAAGGCAGATCATGCACATCTATATAGATAGATGTGCACAACACACACACACACACACACACACAGCAAAAGCAGTCCTGAGAAGCCACTTTAAGTATATTCAACATTTGGTGATTCATGAAAATGTTAATTTAAGATCTAAAAAATAATTAGTAGCCTTTGTACTAATACCAGAAGTGTTACATGAAGTGCTATACATGCCACTACTGCACTGTAGCCTTAAAAAAATAATTAGGACAGTAAATTCCAACATGATAGAAAACTATAAAGGTTAAGTTTTAGTCAAACTTTTATTTTTATGACGCTTTGCTTTCAAGATTTTAGAAAACTTCTGTATGGAATAGCCGTTGTTAATCATGACACTTCCTTTCTTAAAATCAGGACTTCTTGGCTTCAACCCAGACAATGTACGGTGCTGACTTGTCCCCTGTGGATTTTCAGCATGCCTATGAAGATGCAAGGAAGGAGATAAACCAGTGGGTCAAAGGTCAAACAGAAGGTGAGAGGCTGAGCAGTGCTGGCTCTGGAGTCAGTGTCCCTTCTGAAGCTCACAGCTGACACAATCAGCTTGGGGAGAAAAGGCTGATTTTGACTCACAGTGCTGGAGGTCTCGGTTTGTAAATGACTGGACTTATTGCTTTGTTCCTATGGCAACGCTGCACCTCACATGTTCACAGAGCATGGCAGAGGAGGCCTGGTCACCTCACTGGGAATAAAGAGAGGGGAGAGGCCAGCGGCTCACAGCCACTTAAATAGCAGCACCCCTTCCCAAGGTAGGCTTGAAGGAGAAGACCTACAATCCCAGAACGTGGGAGGCAGAGGCAGGATTGTTTTGAAAACACTGACAAGACCCTGTCTCAAAGTACAAACAAATGAAAAGAAAACACACGCTGCCATTTTAAAGGTTCCTCGGTCTTCAGTGCAGGATGAACCATAGACAAAACCTTTAAGAGAGAGGCCTTTGGGGACTCCTCTGAATCATAGCAGAGCCATTGTGTGCAGGTTCTCACTCCCCTGCACTCTCACTTGCATCTCCTGTCTCCCTTCCTCAACTTCCCAAATCCTGGCTTTTGTGCACTGACACACAGATGCTATTCCCTAGAATAATTCCCTAGAATTAAGATGTCAGAAATTTAACAGTAGAGCAATACAGACATGATTTAATGGAAGCAGTTGAGTACCTATGGGTTTCCCTGAAGTACAATTGAATGTTAAAACCAACGTTAAAATGCAGAATAAAATTAATAAAAATGCCTGTCTAAAAGTGTTTAGTGCTGATATGGAAAGAAATGAGATGTGAAACCTCAGGGAACCATGAAGTCAGTATGTAAAAACTGTTGCAGTCATGATATTTTTGGCCACCATCTTGTCCAGTATCTCAGAAGTAGTGGGTAGGGAGTGACTCACCCTCTGGGCTCAATTCAGCTGTGTAATGGCTCTGTCCTCTGTCTTGTTTCTGTGAGACTCAGCACCCAGGGATCCTGTCTGGAATTTTATCCGTTCCCAGCAGTGTATCTGGTTGTGGGGAGAGTGGCTTCTGTGTCAATAGACTTACCCATTAGACAAGTCTTATTATCTCCGAGATATATGTTCAAAGTCCTTTTCACAAGAGCAGACTTCTACTTAGAACATTTGAAGACATTATTTTCCAAGGACCCAAAAATATTTTCCACTAAGGAAATTTTTTTTGTAAAGAATAGCCATTCAAAAATAATGGTTACTGTTTCCTCCTAGACTGGAGAACATTATTATTTTAAACATTTAAAGACATTTAACTGACTTTAAGTATATTTCTTCCTATAAAAGGGCTGGCCATGAGGATTATAGAACACTAGACATGAACCTGTAGGGTCTTACAATTTTGTTTATTTAAAATAAAAATTGGACAAGTGAGCCTTTCCTAATACTGAGTTAAAATAAAATAATGTTGGAAGTCTATGTTTGAGTTAATAAATTATTGGTTTAAATTTGGAATTACAATATGGACCTTTAAAGAAGTTTACGTCATCTTTTCAGGGAAAATTCCAGATCTTTTGGCTGAGGATATGGTGGACGAGGACACTAAACTTGTGCTAGTGAATGCCATCTACTTCAAGGGAATGTGGGCGGAGAAATTCATGACAAAGGACACAAAAGATGCTCCATTCCGACTGAACAAGGTCAGGTGACACCATCACCCTGGGATGTTCTTGGTTGTTTGTGTGTGAGTGCTGGAGTTGTAGCACAGGGCCTCCCCCATGGTCAGCTAGGCCTTTACCACTGATCCCTCTACCCCAAGACCCCAAATTCACCTCTGCTCTAAAAGAGAAGAGGGAATAATTTGAATGCTATTTTTGTAACCATTCAGAAAGACACAAAAACCGTGAAGATGATGTATCAAAAGAAATATCTTCCATTTGGCTACATTCCGGACCTGAAGTGCAAGGTGCTGGAGATGCCTTACCAGGGAGGAGAACTTAGCATGGTCATCCTGCTGCCTGAAGACATTAAGGACCAGTCCACAGGTCTTAAGAAGGTAACTGGCTCTCAATGGCATGGTTCATGTTTCCTTACACTGCACTTGTTCTTATACTTCCCATGTGTTTACTGAACCATAAACACTTGTTTATCCACAAATTCCCTTGTGAGTACACTCCCATTTTTGTCAGTATAATTTATCAGGCTTTGTTGATCTGAGGCCTCATGTTAATACAGTTATTTGTATTATTATTACTATCATGTTTTATTGGAATGTCCAAGTGCCCTGGACCAGGTAAGTGTTCTGTCCCTGAGCCACACACACTCCCATCCCAGAGACCTAAAGTATACATGTTCAGAATATTTGCTGCCCATCACTGTGATGGGGACATTTAGAAATTCAAAAGTAAAGGTAACAGTGATGACTGGTCCCTCACAAAAAGTCTCTTAAAGTAACTTTAAAGGAATTATAGTGAAAATTGATTTACATCTTACTGAATAGTTATATCCTGACAAGATTAGAATTAGACAAAACTATAAAGGTTCCAATTTTTCCTCAGAAATCCTAGGCTGCCCTGTGGCTTATCTCCTCTTCCTTCCCAGCCTACACGTGCAATCAGGAAGGAGTCTGCTCTCATTTGAATGTACAGAGAATGCCATGAATGTGGTGCATTTGTCAGTTGTGTTTTCTGTCTGGTAATTAAATGAAGCTCTGATCTCAAGAAAGAAATTGCTACTGTCCACAAGAGAAAGTGGTTCCATTTGGTCCAATAGAGGAACAATAATATTTGATATTTATATAGTATTTATATAGTACTTAGTATATGCCAAGCACTTTTCCTACACCAATTTATTTAATGGTCACAACAATGCTACAAAGTTGGTGTCATTAGCACGCATACTGTATTCTATGTGTCTATTCTATTCCATTCTACCCTACTCTACCCAACTCTGCTCCATTCCATATCAAGGTCTGGCTATGCAGCCAAGGTTGTTCTTGAACTCACAGCCCTCCATCAGTGGCTCCTGAATGCTGGGATTGCAAGGTGTGACCCCATGTCAGCTGGTTGTCCTTGTTTGAAATGAACTTAGTCCCATACATTCTGTCCCTTTTTCATTCATGCACAGGAGTTATTAGAGATTGATTCCGCTCTAGTATCTAGGATCTAATATCTAATATCTAGTATCTAGTATCATCTAGTATCTAGTATCTAATTTACACATCACTACGATTTTAGAAGATTGAAGAATAAATAGAAGAAACTTATAAGATTTCCCTTGTACCATTCAAGCAATTAGAGTAATAAAACTTCTTATAGCTCATCAGTCAATTGATTCAATGAAAAATGGGTGTAAAAATCCTGGGTAGATGGAAGGGAGGATAGATGGTTGCACAAACAAAAGACTAGAATGGAAGGAGTATGTAGGTGAGTGAGGCAGAGAGAAATTGATAGAAAAATGGATGAAGAATAGATGGATAGATGGATAGATGAATGGATGATGGATGTATGGGTAGATGGATGATGGATGGACTGGTAAATAGATAGATGGATGAAGGGATGACAGACTGTAATGAAATGTTTTTGTACTTTGACCCTCAAAGACCTGGAAAATAGTTCTGCTATGTTCCACTAATTAACGGACAAAAATGAAGCCTACATGGAAAGTGGTTTTGTAGAACAAATGAGGATAACCTATGAGTTGAGGCAATTGTGACTCTGTTCATTGAAATAGTATCTTATTACACTAATAAATTAACTTTCCTTTGCTTTATATTAATTCCAGATTGAGAAGCAATTAACTTTGGAAAAACTTCGTGAATGGACCAAACATGAGACCTTGAGAAAGATTGATGTCCGTGTCAAATTGCCCAGGTTCAAGATGGAAGAGAGCTACACGCTCAACTCCAACCTGGACCGCCTGGGAGTGCAGGATCTCTTTAACCCTGACAATGCTGATCTGTCTGGCATGTCAAGATTCAGAGAGCTTTTCATGTCAACTATTGCCCACAAGTCCTTTGTGGAAGTGAATGAGGAGGGAACAGAGGCAGCCGCTGCCACAGGAGGTGTTGCTACTGCATGTTGCCTGAGACCCGAGGAAGAATTCACAGCAGACCATCCGTTCCTTTTCTTCATTCGGCACAACCCCACAGCTACTGTGCTCTTTCTTGGCAGGGTTTGTTCCCCATAGAAGGAGACTTTAGAGATACAAGGCAGAGCTTAGAGTTTCATTCCCTGAGGTTTTAATAGTGATTGTTTTCATTTGTTCTTTACAAGAAAACTATCAGAAACCAATCTTTCTTTCCTTTGTATTTTAACTGTGTTGGATTTTTATATCATGTCTTTTGGCATGGTTGTGTCTATTTTGTTTTTATGCTGAAAAATAAAATTTATTTGTCACTGTCAACAGAATCAAATCTAAAAGCAAAGGAATTAAATAGATGTATAGTTTCCTGACCATGAAGTAACCTGTGGAATTGCCATATGTTCCCGACAGGCATGAAAATATAGGGCTTTTTGCAAAGTCAGTTGGTTCTTAGTCTAGAATTAGAGTAAGGCAAAAACAAATCAATAAAACCAACAAGAAATAAAGCACTAAGAAAATTAATGGATCTGTAACAATTGCTCCTTCTTTGTTCTTTGATGTGTGAAATGCAACAACATTATTTCCTTTACAGAGTTTGGGAAGCCTCAGTAGAAGGCATTCCAGGTTGTTGAAGACAGGGTTAAAAGAAGATATGCTCTGGGAATAAATACAATTGAAGAATGCACTTCTTGAGAAGACATACTTTCTTGGTGATTCTGCCCAGGGCATACGCTTAAATGCCAAGGTCACTGTCACTTTGCAAGAGGCCAGTCTTTCCTTGAGTTTCTCACAACCCTGTTACTCATTTTCATCTTAGATACACTCAGAATTAACTTCTACCACCCATGTTTCTGCCAACATGCAGATCTAATCCAGGAAAGATCTCTCTCTCTCTCTCTCTCTCTCTCTCTCTCTCTCTCTCTCTCTCAGAAGGGTGGGGGGTGGAGTGGGGCCCTCCTTCCAGCTCCCCATTATGATCTATCACCACTGTCATCCTTAAAGCCCCAACAACAGAAATCTCAAACTGTGCCAGTCTCTGTCACCCCTACAGTGGACGCCACTGCCCTGGCTGGGGTGTTTATGTGTCCACAGTGCAGGCACCATGCTCATATCGTACTGTGTGGTGTTATAACTCAATAGTGAATCTGAGAAGGTTGTTTTCTGACTTGTTTCACTTTTAGAGACATGAAACTTGAGTTCCAGGTGTTGGGAGTTTCTGCATTTAGTGAAGGCTTCTCTCTGCTTCCAAGACGCTGCCTGCTGGCTGGGGTTTCTGGGCATGAGGCTCACCCTCAGGAACCAGAAGAGATGAAAATGGCTGTCCATCCAAACCCTCTGTCTCAGTCAGGGTGTCTCCTGATGTGATAAATCGCTGTGATCAAAAGCAAACTGGAGGCAGAAGGGTTTATTTCAGCTTCTGGTCAGGCCAAAAGGCCCCACTGAAGGAACTTGGGGCAGGGCCTCAAGGCAAGAACTAAAGCAGAGGCCATACAGGAGTGTTGCTTACTGGCTTGCTTTCTATGGCATACACTGAAAATAAATTTTCAATACAATATAGTCTAATCTGGGTTTCCCCTCCCCCAAATCCCCTTAGATCTTCCTTCACCTGCTTCCCAACACTTCATCATACACTTCAAAAACTAAACATCTAATAGACTACAATTTTAAAAAGAAAAGCACTAGAAACATGCAGTCAGAGATAATCACAAAATTAGAAGCCATAGTAAAAGGCCAATAAGAACAGAAAACAAAACCTAATAAAGCCACCTGAGACAAAAGTTTACAAAAGTGCCACCGAGTACATTTTGTGTTGGTCATCTACTACTGGGCACGGAGCCTATCCTGAAAGTGGCATTAAGTGTGGTCAATGCACCAATGAGACTCCATGGGAGAAAACAGATCTCTCCTTAGTGAGCAGTTGTCAGTTGGAGACAGCTCCCTGGTGAAGATGAGAGGAGCCCTTGTCCACTTCTCCTTCTCAGTGCTGGGAGGCTGTATGGCTTGGACCTGTGGAGGACCTGTGCGTTCTGCCACAGTCCATAAGAGTGTATTATCTATGGGATTGCTGGACGCTTCCATTGCTTCTAACTTAGGAGCACAGATTGTCATAAGTAACTGAAGCCATGAAGAGGGAGACTCCTGCACTCAGTTACCGCTGCTGTCCCAGCCCTTGAGAGCAGAAGTGATTTACTCTTAGCCTGTCCTGATCTTCACACGTGCTGCCCATCCAGGACTCTGGATGCTCAGACACCCTGAGAGCCTTTGCTTTACACTTTGAAAGCATTTTGAATTAGCTTGTCCTGTTCCCACTCAGTTTAGAAACTGTCTTGAGGTGACTAGTGACACTTTAAATTGATGAAGAATTACAAATCTCACAATAGTGCTTTACAAAATAGTTAAATGTGATGGAATTTTAAATTCCTTGCCTTTGAGTCAGGGTCTCTCTGACTGTACAGGAACTCCATCTGTAGAACAGGCTATCCTCCAACTTTCTTTTATAAACTTTTCAACTTAGCCTATATAGTGCAAAATAATGGCTTCCATTATTCCATCTTCATACATATATATCATCATACTTTGCTCCTTGTCCCCCTAAGTGAGAACATGGGTCCTCCTCCCCAGTAGTCACAATTTTATGTCTGTTTTTCACTTTCCCTCCAGATTACTGCCCTCCTTCCTGGTCTTTCCCAGCTCCTGTTACACAGTCCCTTCCCTCATACCCCATCCCCCTTCCGTTTCTCTTCTGAGTATGTGGAGAAACACTGCCCCACCCCAGTCCCCCAGCCGGCCCTGCATATTGAGTCTCTGCAGGTCTAGGAGCATCCTTTCCCACTGAGGCCAGATAAGGCAGCCCAGTTAAGGGAATTCTACAGACAGGGAACAGCTTTAGAAATAGCCCTCTTTCTCCACATGAAGAACAAGCGATGCATCTGCTAACTGTGTGCAGGGTGCCCATGTATGTTCTTTGGTTGGTGGTTCAGTCTTTGAGAGACACAAGGGTCCAACTTAGCTGACTTTGTTAGTCCTCCTGTAGAGTTCGTATCCCCTTCAGGGCCCTCAATCCTTCCCTCAACTCTTCCATAAGAGTCCCCAAGCTCCATCCTCTGTTTGACTATGGGTCTTAGCATCTGTTCTGGTCAGCTGCTATGTAGAGCTTCTCAGAGGACAGTTATGCCAGGTTCTTGTCTGTAAGCCCAACGGTGTCATTAATAGTGTCAGAAACTGGTGCCTAGCAATGAGATGGTTCAAGTTGGGCCAGTTATTGGTTCAGTTATTGGTTAACCATTTCCTCAATCTCTGCTCCATCTCTCCTCCCCAACCCCATCTCTGCGTTTCTTGTAGACTGGATACATTTTTGGTCAAAATTTTGTGGGTATGTTGGTGCCCCTTATACTTTCATATGTTTAAAATAAATCTATATTCCACATTGAGGAAGCATGCTATATTAGTGAAGGGACTCTACTGTCCTGAGAACGGCAAACCTGGCCCTGGTAGTCTTTGCCTCTCTCCCCAATTCCCTCTCCTTGCTAAAATCTGTTAGATTCCATTCCTACAGATAGCTACCAAGGTCTGTTCCCTTATTTGGCCACTTCCTCCTCCTGGAGCTGACTACCAAGTCTATCAAAGTATTGAAGTGCAGCAATCAAAAGCCCCCTTGTGGTTAACCTATTTAACATGCCCAATCAAAATTAAATACCTTATCTTGACATGGACATTATTTAACATGCTCAATCATGATTAAACAGCTCACCCTAACATGGAGTTTCCCCTTTGACCTTTATAAGCCATTGTCTGCCTGTGGGCCATGTCTGTCTCCTCTCTATTCAGAGGCAGTTCTATGCCTTCCTTCCCCTTGTTCCTTCCCCATTCTCCCTAGTCCTCTAGCTCCTGTCTTTGTCTCTTATTCCCTGGCCTTTGTCCCCCTGGGGCTAATAAATCTCCTTTGTGCTGAGAACTTGGTCTTGTGCTGTCTTCAGCTGACTTGAAGAGTTTCCATAATTTGTCCTTCTGAGCCTGGTTTATTTCACATAGCATGATGATCTCGAGTTCTGTTTACTGTCCTTCAAAAGACATAATTTCATTGTTCGATACAGTGAAGTAAGATACCCACCATTGTGGACACATACCACATGTAAAGTGACTATTAAGACACCTCATTAAAGTTTCTGCAAAACTGACTACAGATTTGGACCCAAAGGAAGTCTCACCTGATACAAGAAAGGTGTGATAACAAGGAGCATCCTATATCACCACCATGGACTAAAGCTGGATATCAACAACAGAAATAGCAAATAATTAGGAACTGAATTACTACCCACTAGTGAGTTAAAATTGGATTAAGACAGAAATTAGGAAAGAAATTAAGAACTTTACAGAATTGAATGAAAATGAAAAGACTCAGATCCAAACTTCTGGGACACAGTAAAGGGAGTTCTAAGAGGCAAGTTCATAGCACTAAGTGTCTACATTAAAAAATAATTTGGGCAGATGACCTATTAATAGCTTAATGGCAAACTTGGAAGCTATTGATTAAATAGAAGAGATTATACCCTTTTGGGAGAAAATGTCATGAATAAGTGGTGGAAATAAGTAAAATAGAGACAAACAGAAATCAAACCCCCAAAAACTCAAAAACCAAAACCAACCAAAAGATATAAACAAACAACAATGAATGAGAAAAAGATTGGTTCTTTAAGAAAATCAATAAGATTGATAAACTCTTAACCAAATTAAACATGGAGAGAGAAGATCCAAATTAACAAAATTAGAGAAGGAAACAGGGATCTGACAGCCACCGAGGAAACATAGAGAATCACAAGGATGTGTCTTGAGAGCTTGTACTCTCAACTTGGAAAATCCAAATGAAATGGATCATTTTCTTGACATAAAGCACTTATCTAAGCCAGATCAGATCAGATAATCAATTTCAACAGAAATATCATCCCTAGGGACATATAAGCAGTAACTAAAATCTAACAGCAAAAAGATGTCAGGGTCAGATGGTTTTTAAAGCAGAATTTCAAAGTAGAATGAATGCCAATACTCCTCAAGTTATTCTACAAAATTAATACAGAAAGAATACTGCCCAATTCCTTTTATCAATCCAGAATTAGCCCAATACCTAAACCATATATTGGTCATAAAAAGGAAGAAAATTACAGAGCAAAATTCCTAATAAAATAATTGAAAACCAAATCCAAGAACACATCAAGAACACACCATCCATGATCAAGTAGGCTTTATCCCATAAAGAGATGAATTCAACTTGCATACATTGATAAATGTAATGCACCATATAAACAGACTGAAAAACAAAAATCACATGATCATCTTACTAGATGCAGAAAGGGCCTCTGATACAATTCAATACCGCATCATGATAAAAGTCCTACTGTGATAGGGGTACAAAGAATGTACTTCAACATAAAAAAGGCACTTGACAGGAAGTCCATAGTCAGTATTGTTGGCTTAGATATTTCAAAACCTACTTTAACTGGGGATTTTTAGTGATTCAACCTCCCTTAGAGCCCACCTACCAAAAGTTGGGTGAAGGAAAGGTTAATAGGAAATGGGGGTTGTGGCCCTGTTTAGAAGTAGTTCTTTAGGGCTATTTCAGACTTTGTTGTCAGGATACCAGGATTCCAGTTCAATAGTGTCACCAAACACAACCAGCAGGAACAGCTTCATCCAGAAGGAACAAGACTCCACCAAATCAGCAGAAGTCAGTAGAAGCAGCAAGAAGTAGAAGGAATGCCACCAGAAGTTCTTTGGTGCATTTTTCTCTACAAAGTCAGGACAAGCAAAGATCAGCTAAGAAAACAAAGTGAACCAATGTAAGAGTGTTTTCAGTGAAGACAACAATGCAGTGCAAGGTGAACCAATGCAAGAATAACATCCACTGACTGCTGGGCTATACTTACACTTTCCAAACATCACACATCCTCTCAAGAGTCAGATCCAGCGAAACATCACATGCCTTTTCACTAGACAGCTTCCAGAGAAACACCATGTGTCTGTTCTCAGCTAAAGATCCTTTCATGTGCCTGCTTCAGAAAAAACTCCTCTCACAAGACAGTTTCCAGAAGAACATCACATGACAACTGAATCTCCAAACATACCAGACATTTTCACACCAATCTAAATGAGGAGAAACTCAAAACAATTCACTAAAATCAGGAGCATGACAGGGTTGTCCACTCTCTCCATACCTATTAATTATAGTACTTGGAATCTTAGCTAGAGCAATAAGATAACTGAAGTAGATTGAGTGGATACATGTAGGAAGGAAAGAGCCAAACTGTCTTTCCTTGCAAATGATATCATAGTATATACATAATGACCTTAAAAATCCCACCAGGAAATTCTTTTAGCTGATAAACACTGCTGATAGACAGATGAGTTGTTGTAAATTTGTGCACATGGTATAATAAAAAAGTCAATTTCATTTTTTCCAACATATGCTCCTAAATGTTCAAATACCACATACGGGAAATTTCCACCTTTCACCTTCTGCCCTGGAGAGCTTCCGTGTATTGTCAGTATGTGACTAGTGATTTCTAACACAAATCAATTGAATATGGAGAGTAAAAGGTGACATTGGGAAAGATGTCCCCAGGTATTTGCGGGGCTATGGTCATCCTCCTGTCCCCACGGATATAAAGGAGAGGACCCAAAGTACCTTAGATAACAACATTTGTGTAATTCTACATATCCTCCCCTATAAGAAGCTGAGTTATAATTACATGACTTGCAATGCTTGATACAATGTACAAACAAGTCATTCTGCTTGACTCTGGAATTATAACAAGAACTAAACATCTGTATGTGCTCAATACAGACACAAATAAAAAATACCTTTCATCTCCAGGTGCTTGACTCTATGATGTAGGACCAAGTATCTGGGGCAACTGGGATTGCACTGGGATTAGAGGCATAGACAGGCTGCTCTAGGAAATGGATTGATGGTCTTCATCATCAGAAAGCAGGGCTCATAATGTGCAGGGTGACTTCTAGGCTTTCTTTTCTATGTCATTTCTGACCATCCCTATATATAATCAGTTCTGACTAATTTCTACAGCATTACCCTACGAGGTTTTGCCTCAGTATGTCCTCTTACCTAATTTGTCTTCTTCTTAGTCTTTGAAATTCTTGGCCTTTTCAAAGTTACACAACAATTAGCAGCACTTGCCCTCTTTCACAAGAAAGAAGATGTCGTAGTTGCTCTCCTGTAGATTCTAAGAGACACCAGAACCAAAGCAATTTATATAAGAAAGCATTTAATTGGGGGCTTGCTTACAGTTTCAGAGAGTGTCCTTGATCATTACAGAGGGGAGCATGGCAGTAGGCAGACAGGAACGGTAGCTGAGAGCTTACATATTGAGATAATCATGGAGCAGAGAGAGAGAGAGAGAGAGAGAGAGAGAGAGAGAGAGAGAGAGAGACAGAGAGACAGAGAGACAGAGAGACAGACAGAAGACAGAGAAACAGAGAGACACACAGAGAGAGTGTATGAACTGCATACAAAAAGAGAAAGTGTGTGTGTGTGTGTGAGAGAGAGAGAGAGAGAGAGAGAGAGAGAGAGAGAGGAAAACATGTATGAACTGCAGTGTCCTAGAAACCTCAATGTCACACCCCTATTGACACACCTCCTCCAACAAGACTGTAGTTAATCCTTCCCAGTTCTACCAACTGTGGACAAAACATTCAATTATTTGAGCCTATGGAGGCTATCCTCATACCATCCACCATATAGAGTACAGCAAAAGTGGGCTGACATGGATGTAACTGAGGTTGTATAGTTCTAGATATCAAATAGTGTTTTTGAAATACTGGATCACTGACTTAGTGAGTAAGGTGCTTGTGCCACAGACATGAGGACCTTAGTTCTGATTCCCAGCACAAGGTAGACATTTATAACCCAACACTAGTGGATGCAGATAAATGGATCCAAGCCACTCTCTGGACAGTGAAACTAACCGAACAGGGAGCTTCAGATGCTGTGAGACACCTTGTCTCAAAATATAGGAGGAGAGCAAAAGAGGAAAGAGGAAGCACACACACACACACACACACACACACACACACAGAGGCAAGAATGAATATAGACAGACAAGCACACACACAGAGAAATAAAATACTACAGATTTAAAATCAGCAATTCATATCCAATAGTGTAACTCTCTATTCAGAAATTCCTTATATTTCTCTTAGTGATGTTTATAAAGTCCTGAACATCTTTTATTGGACTTATTCACAGACACTAGAGTGTATCCTGATTAACCCTTAATTCAAAAATTCAAGTGTGAAGATTACATGGACATAAAAATTAGTTTTGTAGATATACCACATTTTTTTGCACCCACTCTTGTGTTGAGGGATACCTGGGTTCTTTCCAGCATCTGGCAATTATAAATAGGGCTGCTATGAACATAGTAGAGCATGTATCCTTATTACATGGTGGGGAATCCTCTGGGTATATGCCCAGGAGTGGTATAGCAGGATCTTCTGGAAATGTGGTATATCTACACAATGGAGTACTATTCAGCCATTAGAAACAATGAATTCATGAAATTCTTAGGCAAATGGATGGAGCTAGAGAACATCATACTAAGTGAGGTAACCCAGACTCAAAAGGTGAACCATGGTATGCACTCACTAATAAGTGGTTATTAACCTAGAAAACTGGAATACCCAAAACATAATCTACACATCAAATGAGGTACAAGAAGAAAGGAAGAGTGGCCCCTGGTTCTGGAAAGACTCAGTGAAACAGTATTCGGCAAAACCAGAACGGGGAAGTGGGAAGGGGTGGGTGGGAGGACAGAGGAAGAGAAGGGGGCTTACGGGACTTTCGGGGAGTGGGGGGGGCTAGAAAAGTGGAAATCATTTGAAATGTAAATAAATTATATTGAATAAAAAAAAGTGGGGTACGGAGCTAAACAAAGAAGTTTCACATGAAGAACTTTGGAGAGCTGAGAAACACCTTAAGAAGTGTTTAACATCATTAATCATTAGGGAAATGCAAATCAAAACAACCCTGAGATTTTACCTCACACCAGTCAGAATGGCTAAGGTCAAAAACTCAGGAGACAGCAGGTGATGGCAAGGATGTGGAGAAAGAGGAACACTCCTCCACTGCTGGTGGGATTGCAAGATGGTGCAACCACTTTGGAAATCAGTCTGGCGGTTCCTCAGAAAACTGGACATGTCACTTCCTGAGGACCCTGTTATACCACTCCTGGGCATATATCCAGAGGATTCTTCAGCATGCAATAAAGACACATGCTCCACTATGTTCATAGCAGCCCTATTTGTAATAGCCAGAAGCTGGAAAGAACCTAGGTGTCCTTCAACGCAGGAATGGATACAAAAAATGTGGTATATTTACACAATGGAGTACTATTCAGCCATTAGAAACAATGAATTCATGAAATTCTTAGACAAAAGGATGGAGCTGGAGAACATCATACTAAGTGAGGTAACCCAGTCTCAAAAGATTAATCATGGTATGCACTCATTGATAAGTGGATATTAGCCTAGAAACTTTGAATACTCAGGAAATAATCCACAAATTAAATGATGTCCAAAAAGAATGGAGGAGTGGCCCCTGGTTCTGGAAAGACTCAGTGCAAGAGTATAGGGGAATTCCAGAACAGGGAAGTGGGAAGGGGTGGATGGAAGAACAGGGGGACAGAAGAGGGCTTATGGGACTTGCAGGGAGTGGGGACCCACAAAAGGGGAAATAATTTGAAATGTAAATAAAAAATTATAAAAAAAAATAGTTTTGTAAACTGAACTAGCTATCTCACTTAATTCCCTTCAATACTAAGGATTTAAATTACTTAATAAAATATCTAAAACTATATGAACTTTCTTCTTCCTTTCTAGAATCATTCTTTTATTATTTTATTTATTTACCATCCAGTCATTACCCTCCCTTTTGGTCCCCCTCATACAGTTCCTTATCCCATTCCTCCTCCCCCTGTTTCTGAGAGGACACTCCATCCCCAGGCCTTCCTGCTCCCTGGGAACTCAAGTCTCTCAATAATTAGGTGCATCCTCTCCTACTGAGGCCAGACCAGTAAGTCCTCTGCTATATACGTGTTGTGGGTCTCAGACCAGCTCATGTATGCGGCCTGGTTGGTGGCTCAGTGTCTGGGGGGGAGCTCCCAGGGGTCCTAGTTAGTTGAGGCTGTTAGTGTTCTTATGTGGTTGCCCCCCTCTTCCATTTCTTCCATCTTTGCCCTAATTCAACTACAGGAATCTCCAACTTCAGCCCAATGGTTGGGTGCAAGTATGCATTTGCCTCAGTCAGCTGTTGGTTGGGCCTCTTAGAGGACAGCCATGCTAGACTCTTTTCTGTAAAGCACACAATAGAACAATAGCATCACTATTAGTGTCAGGCCTTGGTTTCTCCACATGAGATGGATCCCCAATTGGGCCAGTCATTGGACCATCTTTCCCTCAATTTCTTTCCCATTTTTGCTTCTGCCATTTTTTTTTAGACAAGTACACTTCTGGGTCAGAACTTTTGACTGGATTAGTAACCCTGTCCCTCTGCTTGAGGCCCTGCCCTGCCTATCTACTAGAGGCGCACTCTTTGAGTTCCCTCTCCCCACTCTTGGGCTTTTCCTTTAAGGTCCCATCAAGCCCCGAGAGTCTCTGGACTCCCTGATCTCTGGTACTTTCTAGAGGGTCTCCGTACCTCCCACCTTCTGAGGCTGCATATTTCCATTCATTCTGCTGGCCCTCTGGGCTTCTCTCTTGTCCCCTCTCCCAATCCCTGATCCTCTTCCCCCTTGTCCCTCCCTCTGCCTCTCCCACTCAAGTTGCTTCCTCCCCCTCCCTTCTCTGATTTTCTTGCCCCTTCTAAGTTTCTGTATCAGATAGACTCTTTATTAACATGCTATTTTATTGTTTATTAGTTACTAATTATCTTTGTTAATTATTAATCACCTTCTTAATTCTTAATTATTAATTCTCTTCTTATTTTGCATATACAATTCTCCTTTAATTTCTTTCTATTTTTGTAATTTAATTTTGAAGGAATGCTACTGAGCTCATCCAAATATTAAATGTTTATATTTTCCAGTGCACTGAATCTTTTTCTCATAAAAAGTTTATTTTTAGGACAGGAAATTATTTTTGTCTAGTATTAATATAGCTATTTCTCTCTATTGTTAATATTTGCAAGATATGTTAGTCAGTGAAATGTTTCTTCTTTGGAGTTTAAGAGACACAAAAGGAGATTGTTCTTTGTATTCAAGATTAGAGGAATTATTGACATGATAGATGGACAAACAGACAGCAGCATGGCTGGACACTGAGGACAGATGCAGCTGTATAGAGGAAGTAAGGATCCTTGTACATTTTTTAGAAGGAGTTAGGGATAGATTAAAGTGGTTTTCTTTTTAACCCAAGGTTGGCTTTGGTGGGGATCAAGAGAGTACCACATAATTAGTAAACATATTTCTGAGTTGGTGAATACTTGGGGCCAATGGGACAGGTAGACAAGAAACTAGAGAAACAAGTTCACTGTATTCTGGAAACCAATGGACTATCATTACAGGAACTGACACAGTTCAACCAACATACAAGATGCATGGTCCTGGCCAGCAGTCAGCTTTCTCACTGTGGCAGCTAAACTCCTAAGAGGCAGCTTAATGACAGAAACAAAGGTTCATGCTGATGGCTTCAGGGGTTTCACTCCCTGGTTGTCTAGCATGGATGCCTGCCTCTATAGCATGTCTGTGGGGTTGGGTGGCACAGGGTGAAACTTTCCTTCACTTCTGGAAGACAACAAATAGAGAGACAGAGAGGGGCTTCAATAAGACAACAGCCCCTACAAGCATACCCCCATTGACCTGTTTTCTCCAGCTTGGCCACCTTCTAAAGTTTCCAGAACTTCCCCAAATAGAGCAAATAGTTAAGGATCATGTATTTTACATATGAGCCTGTTAGGGACATTTCTACTCAAACCTATAAAATACCTTTTTCTTCAAAGTATGTTTCCTTTAAATATTACACATTTTCAACACAGACTGACCACTGTTATCTCTTAACTAAACCACGTAGTTTACACTTCAAGTAATTACTTAAATACCTATTTTACATCCTGTCTTATTTCTCATGTTTTTTCTATCTTGATCTCTTCCCTCCTTGCCTTCTTTGGATTGATTGTATGTTCTTTGTTTCTCTGGTTCATTATAGAAGCTGCCAAAGCATTTTACTATTCTTCTAAACCCTAGATTTCAGCACCAATCCATAGCTTATCTTCCCAGACAATGCAAGGACCTTGGAATTTTTCTCTAAGGAAATAAAGTGCTAGAGACTGATGTATGCTTCTATACCCCTAGAACATTAAACTCCATCACATATGTTATGGCTTCTTTATTATTATTCATTTCTCTCTATTTAGAACTATAGTTTCAATATGTCACACCAGCTAGCTTTGAACATATAAGCTTAAATCATTCTCTTTCATCAGCATCGTAGGAATCTAGACCTATAGACACAACCTCTAAATATGATTCATCATTTATGTTAAGTTATTTTATATTTTTCTCTATATATTGCAAACTGCTTAGACACTATCGCTACTGTTTTATATGGTCAATATTCACTTCAATTTACCACAAATGCACATTCTTCTTGTTCTTTAATTTCTTTTTTCCTACTCTGACATTCCTGTGCCTAAAGAAGATTCCTCAGGGCCCTGCCAGAGACTTACAAATACAGATGCAGATGCTAGCAACAAACTATTGGACTGGGCATGGGGTCCCCAATGGAGGAGCTGGAGGATGTCCCAGAGCAGCTGAAGGGGTTTACAGCCCCATGGGAAGAACAATGATTTCGGCAACCCAGAAGCCCCAAGACTCCCAGGGACTGAACCATCAACCAAGGGACACACATGGTTCCAGCCAAAAATGTGAGAGAGGAAGTTCTTGTTGGGCATCAGTGGGAGGAATGGTCCTTGGTCAGGTAAAGGCTCAACAAAGACCCCAACAAAAGAAAACCTGGGGGGGAGGTGGGAGTGTGTGTTGGGTGGAGGGGCATATACATAGAGTCAGTGGGAAAGAGGAGGGGAGTGGTTGGGGGCCTGGGGGAGGGGAGATATGAGGAAAGGTTTTACCATTGGCAATGTAAATGAAGACAATATTCAATAAAAAAAAAAAGAAGATTCCTCAGAATAGTTTAAAGGCTAAATTGACTTCCATCATTGCTCTTAGGTTTTTTTTTTTTCTATTTAAATATGTCTTGAAAGGTATTTTTGCCAAATATGAACCAACTTGAAGTTGGTAGGGTTTGGAGTTTGCTTTTCCCAGACTCTGGAAGAGCTGTCTGTGGCCTGGCTTCCAGGGTTCCTGTGGCTGTGTATTGTTAATATGGCTACCTTATGCAATCCCATTAATTTTTTTATACGAACTTTGTCTTAAGACTTCTGCAATTTTTCTTGGATATTCTTTGTTCTGTTTTCTTTCTAGGTCAGAATTGTTTTGTTTCCTCTGTTGGGTTTAGAGTGTTCACTGATGTCATTTATCTAGTTTGAAATCAACATTTTGAGTGTTAGCTTATATATATATGTGTGTGTGTATTTTTATATGGGGCATATGTATGTGTTGGTGAGGGTATACACCTGTGTGGAAGTGGATGTGTCCCCACATGTATGCATATGTGCTTGTCGGTGTGTGTGCACATGCATTCATATGCATTGGAGACCACAGCTCACCACTCTCCACCATACATTTTGAACATTGTCTCTTACTGCACCTTGTTTCCAGGGATACACTTGTCTCTGTCCTCTCTCAGCACAGCACTGAAGTTACCACTTGACACAATCCAAACTCAGGTCTTCATGACTGCAGGAGAAGCAATTCACTGACTGAGCCATCTTCCTGGCCAAATGTTTGCTCTTCATATGTTATTCTACTCTGCACCCTTATCTATCTCCTCTCTTATGCATCTTCATCATCTTGTGTGTGTGTGTGTGTGTGTGTGTGTGTGTGTGTGTGTGTGTGTGTGTGTGCAGGCAGTCCTGGAACTCACTCAGTAGACCAATCTAGCTTCAACTCCTGACTGCTGGGATTAACAGTGCCTGGCTTCATCCTGACTCTTAATTCCTTCTGTATTTTCCATACTTACTTTTCACTTTGGAGCTTTATTGACGGCATTTGACTTTCTAGAAGAAATTAAAAGCAGTTAGTTATCTAATCATTTTATGATTTCTTCATCACACTTTAAAATCCACAAAATCTTTCTCTTGTTTTCTAATTTTTTCTATGGAAATAATTTATTATATGTTTAAGCTCTGGGGTTTCTAGTCCCTTTTCATCCAGACATGCAGTGTAGATTGTTAGTTTCCAACGGCTTGCTAACGTATCTGATCCTGGATTTCATCAATGTTATCTCCATAGACTGTTGTTCTCTGGTGTGTATGGGTGGCGGCGGCAGCATTTAGAGCCTTCCACTGTTGTCATTCTCTTTTGTCTGTGCCTCTTTGTGTCTCTGTTGCCATGGCAGCCCCTCCAAACAGTTTTGTTTGATTATACTCTGGATATTATATTTGAAAAGCAGATTGTAATAATGATTTGAGGCTTCAGGGTATCTCCCCTACTGCAGACAGACATCACTTTAGTTTGCTTCTGCAGGCACCCACAGAGAGCAGACCCAAATCTAGAGTTGGAAATTAGGTTTGTCCAAAGGCTGCAGCACAGATGTGAACTTTTGATGCACACTCTGGGGGTCACACAAAAGCAGTGGAGGAAAATGGGAGTCCTACTCTTGGAGGAACAGACTGTTTCTCTTTGCATTAACAGTGACACTGTCTGCCACTCAGTTCTCATTACCTCCTCTGGACTGGCAAATGCTGCTGAGGCACAGTGGCCAGATTTGCCCCTGAGTTCGCAGTTCCTCTTACATCTTGCAGTAATTCCTCCCATCTTATAGCATCCCATTACTGACTGTGCTTGTTTTCTTGATGTTGTAGTTTTCTTAGGGGTTATATTCAAACACACACACACACACACACACACACACACACACACCCCACATGCTGTATATATAGACATATAAATACCTACAATATGTACTTACAGGGATACAGACATATTTATAAAATATCTGAATCAAAATCTAGTCTGTGATCTGTGACTTAAAAATATGTTTGACCTTTAACAACTTACATGTAGTTTCCTTACAGGTAAAAAGGATTTGAGCAGAGTTGCTTAGACACGTGGGATTTAGTTTCTGGATGATGAACACCATTTAGGATGAAAACAGTAGATTTTCTGGAGGAATGTGTGAGTCACCTTCTCATTACCATGACAAGCACCTTTGATAATAACCAGCCTCTTAAGAGCAAAGGATGATTTGCTCTCAGTCTCTGACTCCTGTCCATGATCACTTGGTCCAGGTGGGAAAACCAGATGGCAAAGGTAAGAAACAGGCAGCAAACCCAAACAGCACACACGGAGACTGAGCAGAGGAAAGGAGAGACAAGACCATTCATCCCCTCAGGAACACACCTCACAATGATCTGATGGCTTTTCTTGACACCCCTAACCCCACACCTCTTAAAAGATCTACCATCTCCCTATCTCCCAGTAACACTATATTGGGGCAATATAAGTGTTGCTATATTAAGACTTGGACCTTTGGGGAACATTCCAGATCCAAACTTAAGCAAACAACCCAAAGGAAGGGCTGCAGAGGCCATGCCTGCTGCTTTTGTCTTTTCTACCACAGCTAGGAGAGCCTAGAGTACAGTCACTGGTATTTGAGTGGCTGAATAGGGAGAAGAGGAAGAAAAGCTTCCTGGTAATCTGCTAAAGGTTTTTTGTTTGTTTGTTTGTTTGTTTGTTTGTTTTTGTTTTCAACTGGTGTGTCCTCACCACATCTACTGTCAGGCCAATTATCTTAATGAATGTAGCCTTAGCTTGCCTGAGACCAGGGAGAAAGACAATGGGCATCATCTGCATTACAGATTCTAACAAATCTTAGGTTTGTTACAATCCACCAATCTCGAGGAAGTTTAAAGTGTAGAATCTCAAAACCCTTCTAAAGGAGTACATCTGACAAAGGGTCATATCAACCTGAGAGTCCCCAACACAACTTCCTTCACATTGCACTAAGCTATCCTATCACCATAGCTACCTGCGTAATGGGGGTCAAGGGGCTTTATCAAAAAACTCAGAGATTAATGAGGACACTGACCCTACAGGGCAGAATCATGGAGAAGGCATGTCTTCACAAAAAGGGGACTTTCAGTTATATTTGTTCCCATGGCACATCTGCTTTTAACCCTGGATTTAACAGCCAAGGATGTCTTCTATTGTGGCTTTCAAAACTATGTAAAAGAAATAGCATTGTTTCATTTTACACATCATGAAAGTATATAGACAGCAATTGTTATTTTGGATGCATAATTATATTAGTCCTTTATGACTTTCAGTTTCTTTCTTTCTTTCTTTCTTTTTGCCTTACTCTAATTTTAGACTGGGAAAAAACTGATTTAGGAAAAACCTGTCAGTACTGTATGTCAATTTCACAGGCTACCTCAGGGTCAGGAAACTATATATTTATTTTATCCTTTGGTCTTTAGACATGACACTGTCGACAGTGACAATAGCATTTTTTTTTCATGTAAAAACAAAATAGACACACCCATGTCAAAAGACATGGATATAAAAAGCCAACAGAGTTGTGCTCTTTCTTACAAAATAAAGTCAAGTTTGGCTTCTGATAGAGGTATTTTTGTCAAAGACAAATGAAAATAATCACTCTTAAAGTCTCAGGGAATGAGATTCTAAGCTCTGCCTTGTATCTCTAAAGACTCCTTCTTCCATGGAGGAACAAACCCGGTCAAGGAAGAGTGCATTAGCTGTGGTATAGTGCCTGATGAAGATAGGGAACAGATGGTCCACTGTAAACTCTTCCTCAGGCAACAATGTGCAGAATGCATCAATGCCTGCCGTGGCAGTGGCTGCCTCTGTTCCCTCCTCATTCACTTCCACGAAGGACTTGTGGACAATTTTTGATATGAAAAGATCTCTGGATCCTGACATGCCAGACAGATCAGCCTTGCTACTGTTAAAGAGATCCTGCAATCCCAGGCAGACCAGGTTGGAGTTGAGGATGTAGTTCTCTTCCATCTTGAACTTGGATAATTTGACATGGACATCGATGTTTTGTAAGTTCTCACATTCTTGCAATGTTTTCCAAAGTTAATTGTTTCTCAGTCTGGAATTAATGTAAGACAGAAAGTAGTTAATTTATACCCCAGTAAGGTACTGTCCCAATGAGCTGACTCATATTTTCCACAACTCAAAGGTTTCATTCAAGTTTTCTACTTAAACAGGTTCCACATACATTTAATTTTATCTGTCAACTGGTGGAATATAGCACCACTATTTTCCAGGACTTTGAGGGTCCAAGTACAAAAATTTTTAATGACACATCTGTTTATCCACATATCTGTTTATCAGTCCATCCATCCATCCATCCATCCATCCATCCATCCATCCATCCATGATCCATTCATCTATCCAATTCTCTCTGCCACACTCATTTATTCCTTCTATTCTACTCCTACTTCAGTTCCACCTATCTGTCCATCTTTCCATTTACTCAGGATTTTAAAAACTCCTATCTCACTGGATCACATAACTGATGGGCTATAAGTGGATAGTGATCCTGATTGCTTAAATGGTACAAGGGGAATTTTGTAAGTTTCTTCTACTTATTCTGACTCCTTCTAAGGTTGTAGTGATTTGTAAACTCCGGTAGAGCTGAAGGAATCTCTAAAAATCCCTGGGTAAAAATAAAAATGGACAAAACGTATGGGACTTAGTGCATTTAAAAGGACAACCAGTTGGCATGGCGGCACACACCCTGTGATCACAGCATTCAGGGTACTGAAGAAGGGATGCAAGTTGAAGGCCAACCGAGGCTGTAAAGCACGACCTTGCCCCTGGAGTAGAGTAGGGCAGAGTGGAGTGGAATAGAGCAGAACATAGACTAGAATAGGGATGCTAATGACACAAACTTTGTGGCATTGTTGTGACCATTGAATAAATTGATAAATGTTGATAAATGTAAAGGTTTGGAACATAGTAAGTACCATGTAAGTATCAAGTATTGTTGATCCTCAGTTAGACCAGAACAGAACCACTTATCTTATGTATACTGACGATTTCTTTCTTGAGATTAAAGCCTCATTTAATTATCAGCCAGAAAACACAATTGACCAATGGACCACATTCATGCCAGTACATACTCTGCACAGTCGAATGACAGGAGGCTCCTTCCTGATTGCAAGTGTAGGCAGGGAAGGAACAAGAGCTAAGCCACAGGGCAGCTTCAGATTGCTAAGAAAAAATTGTAATCTTTACAGTTTTGTCTACTTCTAATCCTGTCAGGAGACAAACAATCTCTAAAAATGTAAATCAATTCTCATTATAATTACTTTAATGGTATTTTAGAGACTTTCTGTGAGAGGCCACTCGTCATTGTGACCTTTACTTTTGAATCTCTAGATGTTACCCATCACAACAATTCACTGTGGAGGCAGCAAATACTGTGACTATTTACACTTTAGGCCTTTAGGCTGGGAGTATGGCTCAGGGACAGATTATGTCCCTAGTCCATGGTACTTGGCCACTGCAAATGATAAATAAAATAATGATGTAATAATAACAGTAACATTAATAATAGTATTACTGAGGCCTCAGACCAGTAACACCTGATGGACTATATTGGCAAAAATGGTCTTGTAGTTGCAAGGAATTTTGGGTAAAGTCTGGGGGTGAACAAGTATTTATGGTTCAGTTGAGAGCCAGTCACCTCCTCAAGACCAGTGATCTCATCCTCAATGTCTTTGGGCATCTGAACGATCATGCTAAGTTCTCTACCTTGGTAAGGCATCTCTAGCACCTTGCACTTCAGGTCCAGAATGTATAAAAAAAATGGAAGATTATTCTTTTGATACATCATCTTCACTATTTTTGTGTCTTTCTGAATGCATAAAACAAAACAAAAGAAAACAAAACAAAATAAAATCACTGAAATTATTTCCACTTGCCTTTTAAAGCAGAGGTGAATTTGGGGTCTTGGGGTAGAGGGCTCATTGGTACAGGCCTGGCTGACCATGGGGGAGGCCCTGTGCTACAACCCCAGCACTCACACACAAACAGCCAAGAACATCCCAGGATGATGGTGTCATCTGACTTTATTCACTGGGAATGGAGCATCTGCTGTGTCCTCCCACATTCCCTTGAAGTAGATGGCATTCACTAGCACAAGTTTGGTCATGCTGTTCACCACACCCACAGTCAACAGTTCTGGGTTGAAGTAAGCTTTTTTAAAGGTCCATATTGGAATTCCAAATTTAAAGCAACAATTTATTAACTTAAACATAGACTTCAAACTTTATTTTGTTTTAACTCAGTGTTAGGAAAGACTCACTTGTCCAATTTTTATTTTAAGTATGACAAATTGTGAGACCCAATAGGATCCTGTCTAGTGTTGCATGACTTTCATGTCCATCCTTGGAATAGGAAGAAATATCCTTGAAGTCAGTGAAATGTCTTCAAGGTTTAAAACAAAAACGCTCTCCATTCTGGGAGGAAACGGTAACCATTATTTTGTGAACGGCTATTTATTTCCAAAAATGAAACAATATTCCTTAGTGGAAATGTTTTGGTCACTGGTGAATAATGTCTTCAAATCTGCTAAGTAGGAGACTGTTGTTTTGAAAAGGGCTTTGAACAAATGTCCAAGAGATAGAAGATGTCTAGGATAAGTCCATTGAAACAGATGCCACTCTCCCCACAGTCAGATACACTGCTGGGAACTGATGGAATTCCAGACAGGATCCCTGGGTGCTATCTCTCACAGAAACAAGACAGAGGACAGAGTCATTACACAGCTGAATTGAACCCAGAGGGTGAGTCACTCCCTGTCCACTACTTCCGAGTTACTGGACAAGATGGTGGCCAAAAATATCATGACAGCAACAGTTTCTACATACTGACTTCATGGTTCCCTGAGGTTTCACATCTCATTTTTTCCCATATGAGTATTAAACACTTTTAGACAGGCATTTTTATTGATTTTATTCTGTTTTAATGTTGGTTTTAGCTTTAAAGTGTACTTTAGGGGAACCCATAGGTACTTGACTACTTCCATTAAATCATGTCTGTATTTCTCCACTAATAAAATTCTGACAGCTTTTTAAAAAAGATTTATTTATTTTATATATGTGAGTACAATGTTGCAGTCTTCAGACACACCAGAAGTGGGCTATAGATCCCATTACAGATGGTTGTGAGCTACCATGTGGCTTCTGGGAATTGAGCTCAGGACCTTTGGAAGATCAGTCAGTGCTCTTAACCACTGAGCTATCTTTCCAGACTCCAAAGTTCTGACATCTTAAGTTGTCCCTTATTCTAGAGAATAGAATCTGAGTGTCAGTGCACATAAGCTAGGATTTGGGAAGTTGTGGAAGTGAGACAGGAGATGCAAGTGAGAGAGTGCAGGGGTGTGAGGGTCTGTGCGCAATGGTTCTGCTATGGCTCAGAGGAGTCCCCAAAAGCCCCTTTCTTAAAGGGATGGTCTATGGTCCATCCTGCATTGGAAGAGAGAGGAACCTTTAAAATGTAGGTCCTAGGTAGGGGTCTACCTACCTATAGATCATTGGGAAATATGATTTTTTTAAATTTATTTTTATTTTGAGACAGGGTCTTCCTATGTGTGCTCAAGGCAATCCTCCTGCCTTAACCTCCCAAGTGCTGGAATTGTAGGTCTTCATCATCAGTCTTACCTTGGAGAAGGCTTGCTGGTATTGAAAATGGTTGTGAGATACTGGCCTCTCCCTCTTTCTTTTTATTCCCCAGTGAGGTGAACAGGCCTCCTCTGCTGTGCTGACTTAACAAGGGGCACAGTGCTGCCACGGGGCTAAAACAGTAAGGTCAATCATTAATAAAACAAAACCTGGCCGGGCAGTGGTGGCGCACGCCTTTAATCCTAGCACTTGGGAGGCAAAGGCAGACGGATTTCTGAGTTTGAGGCCAGCCTGGTCTATAGAGTGAGTTCCAGGACAGCCAGGGCTACACAGAGAAGCCCAGTATTGAAAAAACAAAACAAAACAAAAAAACCCTCAAAAAATAAAACAAAACTACAACACTGTGAGTCAAAATCAGCCTTTTCTCTACAAGCTGATTATGTCAGGTGTGGACTACAGAAGGGAAACTGACTCTAGAGCCAGCACTGCTAAGCCTCTTACTTTCTGTTTGACCTTTGACCCACTGGTTTATCTCCTTCCTTGCATCCTCAGAGGCATGTTGAAAATCCACAGGAGCCAAGTCAGCATTAGCATCATATATTTTCTGGGTTGAAGCCAAGAACTCCTATTTTAAATAAATGAAGTGTCATGAATAATGTGTACTCCCTGCAGAAGTTTTCAAAAGTCCCCAAAAGAAAATAAGAAAGTCCTAACCTAGGCCTCCCCACATATATGTGTGGGAGGTGTGCAGCTTGGTTCATGTGGGTCCTGAACAATTGGACCAGGGGCTATCCCAAAAGATGTTGCCTGTATGTGAGATGTGTTCTTCTAGCTGGGCTGCCAGGTCTGGCCTCAGTGGGAGAGGAAAGGCCTAGCCTCAAGGAGACTAGGAGTGCCAGGTGGCGGGGAGCATGACCAAGGACCAGACCAACTCACTCTGAGGAGAAGGGGATGGGGAGGGATAGTGGGAGGGGGTAACCAGGAAGGGGGAGTGAGCAGGATGTAAAGGGAATAAGTAAAATAAATAAGTAGATAGATAGATAGATAGATAGATAGATAGATAAATGATAACAACACTTCTAAGCTTTATACTTTTTTATTGTGCTGAAAACCACACAACAGTAAATTTACTGTCCTAATACTGTTTAATTTTTCTTCCTTCCTTCCTTCCTTCCTTCCTTCCTTCCTTCCTTCCTTCCTTCCTTCCTTCCTCTCTCTCTCTCTCTCTCTCTCTCTCTCTCTCTCTCTCTCTCTCTCTCTCTCTCTCTCTCATTTCTTTTCTTTCCTTTTTGTCTTCGTTTTGTTTTTTGAGACAAGGTTTCTCTATATACCAGCCCTGGCTGTTCTGAAAATCACTTTGCACACCAGGTTGGCCTCAAACTCACCGAGATCTTCCTACTTCTGTCTCCCATATGCTGCATCCTAGTCATCTTTGAGGGTTACAGTGTCCTATTGCCAAGTATATCCCTTTATATAACATTTCTGTTGTTAATACAAAGGCTACTCATTTTTTTGAATTTCACATTAATATTTTCATAATTGAATAAATATTGATTATACTTCATGTGGCTTTTCAGACCCACTTTTGCTGTGTGTGCTTGTGTGTGTATACATGTGCATGTGTGCATGTGCACACACACACTTGCATATGTATAGGGTGTATATGTGTACATATGTGTATATTGCTGTGCATATTTGTGCATTTTGAAGCCCAGAGAAAATGTCAGGTATCTTACTTTTACTTTCTGCCTTATTCCTTTAAAACAAGGTCTCCCAGGGAACCTGCCTAGTCTGGTGGTCCACAAACCCAAGGGGTCCTCACAGCTCTGTTCCCCACAGGGCCGGGGCTACAGGAGAGTATAGAGCCACGTCTGGCATTTTTCATGGGTTCTGGGATCCAAACTCAGCTTCTCAGGCCTGCACAGGAAGCTCTCTTCCCCACGGAGCCAAGACATCCAGGAAGGATCCTTTCATTAGAAAGACCATGAGATCAAAGTCCCACATGCATTCTCTGCTGTTTTTATGAATGGCCTGCGACATGGCTGTGCCTAGAAGAGTCTGTGTCACTTCCAGAAGTTTCAGAATGTGAAGCACTAGGTACTTACAGCAAGGACATTGTAGGTTTTCTCTCCATACAGTCTGTTAGCAAGCTTCAGAGTGTGAGATGCTCCACGCCTGCTCACTTCAGTGTTCAGGCTTTGAAACCATGAATGAACGTCCCCGACAGAGTCGAAATGAAAGATCTAAAGGAAAGACATCATTCTTTATACAATCATTTGTTTTGAAGTTATGAAGTGCTTCCCTCATGTCTACTTCCACCTATTTCCTGTTGGATAGCAAGTAGCTGCAGCCTAGTATTTTTATTAACACATCATTGGCACAGCAAATAAAATGGAACCAGAAATGTACAACTCAGTGAGACATTATAATTAGACACAGCTTCTAAATAATTTTTAATAGTTCCGCAAATGTGAATGGTTAACATATTAAATATTTATATTTGAACTCTTTTTCCAAAAAGGATTTAAATGTTGTGGTCATGTTTCTATTCTGTGCCATATATGTTTCCTTATAAAAATAAAAAATCTCAGAAATAAATAAATAGTGTAAATAAGACTCATTTCTTCTCTGAGATCCAAAAGGTGGGACTGATTTCTTTGGTTATCTTACTCATGTCCACAGCTCATTCCCTTGAAAAATAACTTCCTTAAGTTTGTTCTGGTGAGAGTTTAATTCCTCATCTGTTAGTTGTAAGTCACGAGACCTCTGACGGTTGTGTGAGGTCTAGGCTGGTTAAGACACAAAGGACAAAAACCACACAGGGTCCAGAGTCCTTGCTACTCTCTGAGCTGTGCTTGCGAGATTGCTATGTGGACTGAAATGGGGAGGGAAAGGCTTGAAACTCTTGTTTCCCGAAACTGTCAGCTGTAAAAGCCTGAACACTGAAGCAAACATAACCTGTGAGAAGCACCGAGCAGCAGGTGCAGAGTAGCCAATCAGGTCACTTCTCCCACTCCAGTCTAGACTTCCAGAGGTGGCAGAATTCCTCTCTCAGAATTCAGGAACATCAGGAGTAGAAGTCCCCTCCACATCCATTAAGGAAGACTAGGCAGCTGTGGGGAGGGAGGCAAAAGTGACCTGTTGTCTCCCAGGAGTGGGCTGAGAGGATGTGGGACCTGTCCAACAGGCTACAGGCACTTCCTAATCTCTCCTCCTGCAGAGCCACAGCCTCAGATTTAGAGGCCCTCAATCCACCATTCTCCATCCACTATTGGATTAAAACCTTGGACACATCTCTTCCACATCAAACTAAAACTAGAATTGATCAGCAGAGTCGATCATTAACTCCACACACTCGGTTTTATTCTCCCTTGAAGTGTCTTACCTGTAAATATTGTTTCTTATCTTTGTTCAGAATATAAAGGAAGAATCCTACTGAGAATTCTTCAGAGAAAAGGCCTCTCCACCCATCTTGGGTTTAGCAGTAAGATACTCCCCTTCTGCATACTATAAAGGCTACAGCTGGTTCTGCCCACTCCATCCTAGGTCAGCTGCAAATGATCCAGACCTGCTAAGCAAGGGGCAAGGTCCCCAGGTAAGGTCAGTGAAGGGAAGTGGCCAGACCTCTCCACAGCTTCTCCAGGAACCAGATTGCTCCCAGTAACTCCCTCTCACCCAAGAGGTGACCAGGAAATGCCCTGTGGATCCCCAGCTACACTACACTCCAGCCCTCAGGTGTTAGGGAGGAAGGTGATCCTAGCCACAGTTTTTCTGTCTCTCAGCTTTCGTTTTCTTTTTATTTTCTTTTATTTTATTTTCTATATTCTTTGTTTACATTCCAAATGGTTTCGTTTTGAATCTTTTATCTGAGAAGCAGTGCCCTGCTACTCCATGGGGTCAATCCTAGCAGCAGGGCGGCTGGGAGGGAAGCTGGTGAGATCCTAGATCCTCAGTAAGGATAGCTCAATGTGGCCCAGGTAGCTAAACAACCAGAGACAGGCAGCTGTGATTGTCCTGTACCTGGACAAACTGGAGCTCTGAGTTTGGGACCCAGATGGATTAGCAGATGCCCCCCAAGCAGGGCTTGCTTACCCACCGCAGGGGACAGCTCCTTTGCAAAGGGGATACAGGAAAGTCTACCTCTTCCCTGTCACTCACAGCCTGACTAGGGAGAGTGAGTGGCAATCACAAACTTGCATATTCCACTCACTCCAGCTGAGACTGCAGCCTTGACCTCAGGCATGGAGAACTGAATCCACAGAGAACTAAAATGGTAGCATTGTTATCTTTACCAGAATTCACATGTATGCAGAGTAGGTGCTTGTGGTTTTCTGGATTCATTGCCCACATGAACTACAACTTGACATCCCACATAAGGAGAGAGATGTGTGAACTCCAGACAGAAGTCTGTGTAGTGTGGGCACTATGCCAGGGCCACCAGCATGGTCCCTCTTCAGACACCTGTCTGGAAGATTAGAGTCATAGGCACCCTAGGCCCTGGTCCAGTACTATTGAAGTCTGGCCCATGCTCTCGTGCCTGGAGGAGTATTCTTGCCCTCTTGGGAAAAATGGTTGGGAGCAGGATTAACCAACTGCAGGTCCTGGGGATGGATAGCAATGTTGAGGTAGGCCTTGCTGGTGCTGTAGCTGGCAGTGCTGATCTCCCCTCTACTGCAGCCTTCACCATGGAGCAGCTGAGTTCAGCCAACACCCTCTTCGCCCTGGAGCTGTTCCGCACCCTGAATGAGAGCAGCCCCACAGGAAACATCTTCTTCTCTCCCTTCAGCGTCTCTTCTGCTTTGGCCATGGTCTTCCTGGGGGCCAAAGGCAGCACTGCAGCCCAGCTCTCTAAGGTGAGCAGAAGCAAACCTGGGCAGCTCTCCCTCCCATCTCCATGCTAACATCCGTGCCTCAGAGCTCATCTGGTGTGTTTTCAAAGCCATGGTGAACTGGGTTCAGTAGCTCCTCACGGTGCAGTCAGACATTCAGGAATGGCCCCCATGAAAACCCAGGTGTCCTTTCACTACCAGCTTCTTCTGCACTTAGGGCAGAGTCTCTGTTCAGCTGGGGACACAGAGCGAAGAAAGACAATGGTTCTTGGAGCCTCCTCCTTGCCCCTTCTCCTCTCACCACTTTTCTCTCCTCACCCCATGGCCCAGTGCAGTCTACTGGCCATGCTTATCCCACATGGAACAGGCATGACCTCATCTTATTCACTTCCTTGACCAGTAGAGCCCAGTAGGGGAAGTCACATTCTATACAAACTTGACAGCCCTGGCAGTGTTGCCTATTATCAGTAATGACCAGGTGGCCCTGCTGGTACTGGTGGAACTGGGCACCTGGCATCCCTTGCTTCCAGTAGCCACCACTGGGATTCCTTGAAGGATGACATAAGAGGAGGCATCATTGCCAGAGCAGAGTCAGAGCCCCCATCCGGGGCACTGGAGGACCAGAGCTACAAGGAACCCTGAGATGTGCACTGTAAAGGGCAGAGGTGGGGGAATGGCTGGTACCCCAAAGCATGGCGGCCAGGCATCTGTCCCGTCCACCTTTACACCCAGGCTCAGTGTCCCTCACACTGCGGCAGGGCACTTCCTTCTGCTGGAAGTGCTGGGCCTGATGTCCATGTGCCCTAGTCAGAAGGTGTCATCCCACTAGCAGGTCTTGTGATGCCCCATCTTCATTACTGTTGGAGCCATGACCCATTCTGCAATAAGTCCATTGATCTGAGAGTGGCAGGGTGTGCCGACTTACCATGTTTCATGGGAGTGAGTTCACTGTCATGGAAGGAAAATTATTGTTCCCAGTGAAGGAAGTCCCCTAAGATCTAAACGCATACAACATTGTTCTTTTAAGTGTGGTCATGAAGTCCCAGTCTCCACACAAGTGACCTGTGTATGTTCCCATTGGACAGAAAGTTGTTGCCAATGGTCCTCGCTCCCACCCAGGAATCCTTAGACAGTCAATTCATCCAGCTGCCACACTGACCAAGTGTCCAGACTATTAACAATGACACCATAGTCAGTCAAAATGTATCTGGATGTGCTGGCAGAGGTGGCCAGCATGACCCTCATGATGCAGGGCCTGCTGGGTACATTATATCCAAACTAGGTAAGTGGACAGCCCAAGAGTGTCCAGATGGCAGCTGTGTCCAGGGCACCCTCTTCATTGCAGGTTTACAGAGCCACCAGTGGCCACGCCTCTGAATCCTGGACCCTGAGCCACAGAAGGAGTGACAGCCTCCACTAGAGGTCACTCTGGTGACTTGCTGGTAAGCCAGCCATTAGCCTGTAGAACCTGCTGGTCCTTTGGTATTCACCTGGGCCCACGTTTTAATATATCATTTCATTCAACAACTGAATTCTGTTGTGCTTGTCTATTTAGGCCAATTGTGTGAAATATCAAAATACCCAAGAATGAGAGGATTATAACAACAAAAAATTGTCTTGTAGGTCTGAAAGCTGAGAAGTCCAAGTTGCCAGAGAATTTGTTATCTGCTCTCAATATCTGGTGAAGACAGTGAGATGGTTGGTTCAGTGGTTCAAGGCACTGGTCACCAAGGCTGGTGACCTCGGTGTGAAGCTTGGGACCCACAAAGCTGAAAAAAAGAGTTGAGCCCAGAAAGTTGTCCTCTGACATCTGTGCAGGTGCCCCAGCATGCAGCCATGCCTGTGCACACCTAAGAATAATAATAAAAAAAAAAAACTACCTTGTTGCTGTACCCTCAACAAGTGAGGAAAGTGAAATAAAAAACAAACAAACAAAACAAAAAACAAAAAGGCTAAATGCATCTTGTATAAGGTCACAGTCTCGCTCACAAGGGACTTGTTTAAATACTGGTAGAGGATTAACTTTCAATATGAAATTTTGGAACAACATTCAAACCTCAGTATCCCACCCACCAGCCCTGCTCTCCTCAAACTTCTGTCTGCTATAGGTAGGATATGGTTTGAACGTGTCTCCTGAGCACTCATGTGTTGGATAAAAGACTCAATGTGAGGTACCAGAAGATAGAAACTTCGTGTGTGGTGTTCGGGAGGTGGGGGCTTTGAGAAGTGATTAAGATTACACAAGGTTCTCAGATGGGGACCCCTGACTGAATACGGGAATATCATCCTCATGACCACTAGGTAGCGCACACGCCCCCGGGTCTTAAGGACTATAACTCCAGTGCTTGTGGCTTTTCTAGGTGCCTGCTATACTTCATCTAATAGCTCTGCAGCTCTGAAATCTGGGAGGAAACCCAACCTTCATCTCTGTGAAATACTGTTCTGGTGGGAGCTCAGCAGAGGCACAAAACCTGGCTCCAACGGACAGAGCCTTTTGTTGTCTCCTCCTCTGCCTCCATTTTATAAGACAGAGAGAGACGAAAAGAGATACATATGGGCTCCCAATTTTTCTGTTTGGTTGGTTGGTTGGTTTTGATTTGTTCTGTGATGCCTTACACTTCCTGGGAAGGCTATTTCAGATGCCAGGCTGTGAACCTGGAGAATTCATAGTTATCCAGCCACAAGTCTTTTATTATAATAATATAAATGGGTATAGTCCTTTTCACATACAAAATATATTCATTCAATGCTACTCAGCTTTATTCTAGTATTACCAAAATCAGATATGAAGCTCAAAATATTATTCTTAGGAAGCCTGTGAAATTGAACAATCTAGTTTCTTCCAAAATAAGGTTCAGCTTAAGACAGAATTTCCTTTTTAAAAATCAGTGACAGGCAAGAAAAAAAGTGGTGGGCGCTATAAACTTCCAAAGCTCAGCATTACAAGCACTCTGACGGCTTGAGGCTTGAGAATACCCCATCACACCTGTCTGGTCCACCTCCTGGACACACACTCAGAGAGGGCAGGGTAGTTGGTTGTCCACGACTCTGGCGGACCTCATCCCCAGGACCACAAGGTGGCGCGCACGCAGACCTCTTACAGGCTGAGTCCAGTGCTTGTGGCTTTCCCAGGCAGCAGCTGTACTTAATCATTCTTCACCCCCTCCCAGTCCCCAGCAGGGATCTTGGAAGATGTCCACCTTTAGTTCTGGGAAACCTCTTCCTGGAGGGAACTTTGCACTGGCACAGCCCCTGGCCCGAATAGCGATGATTCTGTCCTAGATCCACTTCGGCAGCCAATCTCTGCCTAGGACCCGCCTCCCTGGAAATCTATGTGATTGCTGAACACTTCCATTCTGCATTTTAGGAGCACGGATTACCACGAGTAACTGAAGCCATGAAGAGGGAGACTCCTGCACTCAGTTACCGCTGCTGCCGCAGCCCGAGAGCAGAAGTGATTTACTCTTAGCCTGTCCTGATCTTCACACATGCTGCCCATCCAGGACTCTGGATTCTCACAGATACCGTGAAAGCCTTTGCTTTACACTTTGAAAGCATTTTCAATTAGCTTGTTCTCCTACTTAGAAACTGTCTTGAGGTGACTGGTGACACTTTAAATTAATGAGGAATTGTAAGTCTAACAACAGAGTTTTACGAAATAGTAAAATGTGATTAACTTTTAAACATTTTTGTTTTGAATCTATTATTATTATTATTATTATTATTATTATTTACTTATTCATTTTGCATCCTGCTTACTAGCCCCCTCCTGGACTTGAACTTTTCTTTTTATTTTCTTTTTTATCTTTCGAGGCAGTCTCTCTGGCTGTCCTAAAACTACCTCTGTAGAGCAGGCTAACCTCCAAATCTCTTTTTTAAACTTTTAAACTTAGCCTCTATAATGCAAACTAATATCTGTCACTATTCCATTCTCATACATATATATTATCTTACTTTGCTCAAATCAACTCCAGCTTTACTGGCTCTTGACCCATTCCATGAGAACATGCGTCCCCCTCCCCAACAGTCACACTTACATCTTTGAAAAAAATCTGGGTTCCACATTGAAGGATTTGTGAAGGGGCTTTAGCTAGCCTGACAATGGGAAACATGAATCAGGCCTTGCTCTTTGCCCCCATTTCCTGTCCTTGCTAAAAATGCTTAGATTGCATTCCTAAATACATACATAAGCACATACACACATACATATTTCATGGATGGAGCGAAGCTCCAACAACTTTATTTTTTCTCTTATAGCTTATATATCAAAATTTTTTCAAGCAGTATAAAATTACAATTGTGATTATGTTCTAGTTTTCTTCTAGTGGATGACTGTAAATAAAAAGTGTGGTCCCTAATGCCTTTACAAAATAAACAGTACGTAGCACAGGTAAAACATTTTCAAGTTGAGCTTTGAATGCCAGGGACTTCTGGCTTTCTACGAAAAGGAATGAAAAAAAAAAAAAAAGCACAACCAAATGTCCAGGCAGTCCTCTTTCAATCAGCATAAGACGAAGTTCCTCTGCTCTAGTTCTCAAAAAAGGAGCCTGATGGTCCTCAATCATTTTCCTCAAACTTAGTCCAGTTGGCACAGTCTCACTTTGAAACTCTGTATAGGTCTGGTATGGATCACGTTTATTAATAAACATGATAAACACAATAAATATTAATAAACCACGGCATGGCCAGAGACGTCTATCAGGAATAACCAGAGAAACACCCATCACATTGGAAACCCCAGTAGTATTTAAAAGTTTTTTTATGGAGGTGTGCAAAGCCATGGCTCCGCACTTACACTCACCAGCAGGGCAGACAGGTACACTTGCTCAGAGGAAGAGGGAGCTAAAAAGACAGATTTACAATGAGAATTTTGCATGTGGCAAAGTTACTACCCATCCTCTGGGTCAACTGGCATGCCTGTCAGTGTCTATTAAATACAAGAAGCCAATCACTGGGCAAGAAGGAGGCGGGACTTCCGGGTCTGAGAGAAGAAGAGGGAAGGCAGGAGGAAGGGACTTCTTTTTGAACGATGGGGGCAAGGCAACCGAGATGTAGGCCAGGGACTGTTAGTTTGGGTGGAAGAATCCACCAGGATCTGCCACCAGAAGATTTCTAACCTAGAACAGCTGGTGAATTTAGGATTCTGCATTCCATGCCCAGTGATTGTGTTATCTGTTGATTCTAAACTGAGATTGTCAGGTGTTTTCCATCTCCCAGTGATTCATCTGAGCACCAGGGAGAGGTAACTGCACAGAGCATTGGGTTGGTGAAATTGCACCCCCAAATAGCTGTGGAAATTTGCAAATGCTGAGCAGGTTTGGAAGCAGTCAGCTGTGGGGAGGAGAGAAAGATTTCGGAAATCTGGAGAGACAGAGTCGGCTTTGGTGGGGCAGGCTTTGGCAAAGGGAAGTATGCAGTCTTGGGTTATGTGCCAGGTTGGGAACAGACAAGAGACCACCCATGTGGATTAGGTCGCTTTAGTTAGATACCAACCCAGCATGTTAGCTCTCCTAGGTGGCTCATGGTTCCTCAGCCCTGCCTGGTAAATTCATATCGCAGTATAGACTCTGTCACAGAATATAGCACAATCTTTAATAATGAAGTAGCTATGATTTAGACAGCCACCCTGGTAACATGGATTGGGAAGCTGATCCTCAGTTTACCGATGTTGGGTTCTGAAGAGAGCTGTTACATCGTCATATGGAATCCACCCTCATGAATGGATTAATCTCTTGCTTTCCACAGCCTGCTTTTGGCTTCCAGTTTTCCACCATGAAAAGATTTCAGAAGGCTGTGACCTGACACAGCCTCCAGAACCCTGTAAATCCAACTTTTAGAATCATGTACCTGTGGATCAGGTTTCTGCTTGTTAGGAGTAATCCATTCTGAGTTAATCTGCTATTGAAGCCTAAAATGGACTAAGAAAGAAATGGCTTTATGCCTAGTCTCAGGTCATTTATAACCTCTCCCACTAGAATATGGTTGGCCCCAGGGCCTCCTAAGCCTGTGGCTTGCCCAGAAGGCACTTATGTGTGCCAAGATGCCTTTGTCGCTTACCTTCATTCACCTCCCAAATAAACCCGGAGGAAGCAAGACACCTTTTGAAATAAACCCACACACCCATAGACACTTGATCTTTGACAAAGAAGCCAAAACCCAAAAGTAGAAAAAAAAAAACAAAAAACGCATCATCAATAAATGGTGCTGGTCTAACTGGAAGTCTTCATTTAGGAGGATGCAAATTGATTCATTCTTATATCCTTGTTCAAAGCTCAAGCCCAAGTGGATCAAGGACCTCCACATAAAACCAGATATGATAAATCTAATAGAAGAGAAAGTGGGAAAGAACCTCGAACGCATTGGTACAGGGGAAAATTTCCTGAACAGAATTCCAATGGCTCAGGCTCTAAGTCCAACAATTGACAAATGAGGCCTCATGAAACTGCAAAACTTCTGTAAGGCAAAGGATACTGTCAATAAATAGGACAAAACAACAACCTATGGATAAGGAAAAGAATTTTACCAACCCTACATCTGATTGAGGGCTGATATCCAAAACATACAAAGAACTCAAAAGTTAGACTCCAGAAAACCAAATAACCCAACTTAAAAAATGTACAGAGCTAAACAAAGAATTCTCAACTGGGGAATCTTGAATGGCAGAGAAACACCTAAGGAAATGTTCAACATCCTTAATCATCAGGGAAATGCAAATCAAAATGACCGTGAGATTCCACCTCACACCAATCAGAATGGCTAAGATAAAAACAAAACAAAACAAAAAGAACCCTCAAGTGACAGCACATGCTGGCCAGGATGTAGGGATAGAGGAACAGTCCTCCATTGCTGGTGGGATTGAGAGCTGGTACCATCACTCTGGAAATCAGTTTGAAGCTGAAAACAATCCAGATGTTCCTCGGTAGAAGAACAGATACAAAAAAATGTGGTACATTTACACAATGGAGTAATATTCGGCTATTAAAAATTATGACTTCATGAACTTTGTTGGCAAATGGATGAAACTAGAAAATACCCTGAGTGAGATAACCCAGACTCTAAAGTACATACATAGTATGTACTCAATGATAAGTGGATATTAGCCCAAAAGCTCAGAATATCCACAATAAAACTCACAGACCATATGAAGCTTAACAAGAAGGAAGGCCAAAGTGTAGATGCTTCAAAGCCACCTAGAAGGGGGAACAAACTAATCATGGTAGGCAGAGGAAGGGAGGAATTTGGGTTGGAGAGGGGAGGGGGAAGAAAAAAAGGGGAACAGAATCAGGTGTGGGAAGAGACAAGAGAGTGGAGAGGGCCAGGAGAAGGAATGGAAATAAGTAGCAGTGGGGAATGGGGGAACTGGAGGGACCACTACAAAGTCCCAGATGCAAGGAATTCAAGAGGCTCCCAGTAGCCAACAGGGATGACATTTGCCAAAATACCCAACAGCAGGGAGATAGAACCTGAAGAGACAGCCTCCAGTAGATAGATAGACATGGCCCCCACTGTAGGGATGGGGCCATCCACCTATCAAAAGATTTTTAATCCAGAATTGTTTCTGTCTAAAGGAAATGATGGGACAAAAGTGGAGCTGAGGCTGAAGGAAAGGCTATCTTGACGTCTCCCCACTATGCAATCCATTCCATCCACAGACACCAAACTCTGCTGCTAGCCACTTTTGCTGATGCCAAGAAGCACTTACTGACAGGAGCTTGGTATGGCTGTTCTCTGAGAGGCTCTGCCAGTGCCTGACTAAGAAATATGCAGACATTTACAGCCAACCATTGGAGTGAGCCCAGGAACCCCAATGGAAGAGTTATAAGCATGACTGAAGGAGCTTAAGGAGATTATAACATAGGAAGAACAACAATATCAACTAACCGGACACCCCTCCCCAGGGCTCCCAAAGACTAAACCACCAACTAGAGTATACCTGGGTGGGTCCATGGCTCCCCCTACATGTATAGCTGAAGACTGCATTATCTGGCATCAGTGGGAGGGGAGGAGGTTGGTCCTGGGAAGGCTCGAAGCCCCAGAGAAGGAGGATGATAGAAGGGTGTGGAGGGAGTCAGTGGGTGGGTGGGGGAGCACCCTCTAAGAGGCAAAGGGAAGGGGAAGGTGTGGGAGGTTCATTGAGGGGAGACTGAGAAGGGGAATAACATTTGAAATAAAAACAAATAAAATGATTAATAAAAAAATATTCATGGTTCACTAAGCTGGACTCTGGTAGAATATATCACTATGTGTTCCTCATTTTTGGTAAATAGATGTGTGTGTGTGTGTGTGTGTGTGTGTTTGGTTTTGTATGTGTGTGTGTCTGTATACATGTGTATGTGAGTACATGCACCTGTGTGCATGCATGAACGACAGAGGAGAACATTGGGTATCTCCTTGTCATGTGTTAGCCTAATGGTGCTTGAAATCTAATGCTGATTTGGAGGCCCTAAGACTAGTGCCCCAGAGATGAGAGTCCACACATAAGATAACGGAGTTAATCCACTGCTACCAGTTAATTGTGATTGGTGAATAAAGTTGTCCATAGCTAATAGCTGTGCAGAAGAGACATAGGTGGTGTTAAGGTTTGGTGGGCTTGGGATAAGCAAAGAGAGGTCACCATGGGATGGAAGACATGTGTGGGAGAGAAGAAAGGAGGCCTTCCATCGTTAGCTGAGCCATAAAAACGTGACCATGTGGGCTGGCCAAGTACAGCTAAGAGCAGCCCAGATGAAACATAGTAAATGGTAACTTGGGTTACAGATAGGTAGGTAGATTCTAACAGCATGGAGGTCAAGCAGTTGTTCAGTTATTGTGCTGCTTAGGCATATTTAAAAATACAAATGCTGTGTGTGTCTTTCATCCAGGAACATAAATGGTCTAAGGCAGGTAGAAACCCCATGCCAGGATAATTAATAATTCACTACATCTTCTATCACTGTCTGAGTTATCCCTTGAGACAGATTCTCTCACTGAATCTATAGCTCAGCATGTTTAGGGTAGGTAGTTGACAAGGCCTAACATTTTTTTTCTGTGTCTGTACACTCAGCCAAAATTGGGTGGGCATTTATGCGTGGCCACACCAGAGTCTTTACATAGATGCTGGGGATTTGAACTTGGATACTCATGTTTGTGAAACAAGCACTCTTATCCATGGACCCGTCTCTCCAGCCCCTATGACCATTTTTTAAATCTGCTGGTTTAATAAAGAGAATGAAGAAGTGTCAACCACTGTGGCATATTTTTTATATTCATCAATTAAACTGTGCTCTCTCTAATGATTAGATCTAGAAATGCTTGCTATGCCATTCCTTTCATGAGGCATTCTTAATTTCACAGTTAAAGTATTTTCTGTGCAGTATGCTTTTGAGACTGTTGCCCGGACTGGATTTAAGTGAGCACATGCCTTAGTCTCCCAAGGAACTGGTACTGTAGATGTACACCACACTCCTAGGTGTTCATCTTTACAGTATATCTGTGTCTGGGACTAATAAGAATACTGGGTTTGAAGTTTTTTTCAGGTGTGGATGTATGTGTAGTGCTAGAGAATGCCTGTTCATATAGAGGCCAATGAATATCAAGTGTTTCGCTACTGCAATTAGTTGTTGTTGTTGTTATCATTATGACTATTACTACTGACAATGTCTCTCACTAGTCTCCGTATTTAGCTAGGCTGTTGGCTACCAAGTCCCAGAGATCTGCTACCTGTCACTATCTCCTCAGCACTGGGATTATAAGCATCACTGGCCCACCCTTTTATGTGTGCACTAATGATAGAACCTTGGTTGTTGTGCATGTTCTACATGCACTTTGTTGACTAAGTTATCTGCCCAGTTCCTGAAGTCCTTTTCAAAATTTAAAATATGTTCCACTCTCCCATCTCTAATTATAGGCCCTGCTTCCCTCAGAACATTATAGGTTTGTGTCCTGTACTGGCCAAGACACATACATTTTTTTCCTCACTAAGCTATGAAGGGAAACACCCATTTCATTGTGTACCGTGGAGAGAGTTGTGCACTCTGTTGTAAGTCACAGTGAAAATAGAAGAAAAACTGTCCACATTTCCTATACCTTGAAGCTGGTTTAAGAGGTTTAAGTTGATTTGCTTAGCTACCAGCTAGTTAACTGGCAGTATTGTCTCTCTTATTGGATACCTTGAGCCTATGTGTATGCTGCTTGATAACTGAGTGGAATGAGCCTCTCATTTTCTTGGCTAAGAAGTCACCCCACATCTTGACTATCATGAGAGGTTTTATACTGCATATCTGAGTTCTGAGGCCTGAGGACGTGATTGCAAGACTTGATCCGGAATTCTGCAGCTGGCATTGTAGAGAAGTCAGATCTTACTGTACCACTGTCAACAACTTCAGTGAACTCCTCTTGTTTTTCAGGAACATTTCCAGCTTTGAACTGAAGGAGCTTCTGGTGAGTGAAAATGGAGTGTCAGGTTGATTGTGAACATGTAATGAGATTTTCTCTTCAAGTATGTGCAGGTGTCCTTTCACAGAAGCTATAGTTGGGATCCTTTTGTCTGAAGCACTGTCACATTCCTCAAAGAAAGTAGGTAAGGTAGGCACCATGTACACTTCATTTTCATCCTTTTTTACCTCAAAGCTGTAGTTTCACTTGGAATGATCAGCTCTTTTCAGAAAAATGGAGGCCTAATGTGTTTGGTACTCACCATAGTGATAAATGTACCTCATTAAAGATGGCAAAAATGGCAACTGAATGAGCCTTTTTTTTATTTTTATTTTTATTTTTATTTATTTTTTTTTTTACAATTTATATCTATCTCTGAAAAGTGCTTTAAACTGTGCTCTTGCTCTCTGGTTCAAAAACATTTTAAGTTAATCACGAAGCTCAAAAACACATTTAAAAGTTTCCTCACCACAACCATCTCACTTCAGAACTGTAAAGCTTCAACGGCTGCTACCTTTTGTTTCGGGTACCTGCCACCTGTTTCAAGTCTGGCTTTCATGGGTCCATCAGCTTTGTTTCTGAGATAGTTGGTATACTTGCTGCCAAAGCTCAGTTGCATGCTGAAAAACTGCCATTTTGGTTTGTTTGGCTTCATAGATTCAGCTGATATAACTTCACAACAAATACCACGTTGCAGTTTCTCAATTCCTGCTGTAATTATGGGGGTAAACCCATACTGAAAAAAAAAATCTTCACTATATTTCCTTTTCTTAACCTTCTTATCCACACAGCCCATTGTCATGGGATGGTTTTCTAATGAAAATAATATATAACAATAGGCTTAGTAATACAGAATATGATGCATGGTATAATTCAGTTCAATACCATTCATTAAACTGTTTTGTGATTTAACACACACACACACACACACACATATATATATATAATGTTTTTATCATGGGGCAATATTCACATCAACTACAGCTGAGTATAAAAAGACTCATTAGCAGCCAGATAAAGTGCCAATGGTACAGATTTTGTTTTGTTTTGCAATAACTGATGATTTACATTTATCCAGCAATAACATGAAGTGTCATGTTACCTTCAACGATGGTACTTTTAACACAGTTGTTACTCTCTATATATGTATGACTGGCCTGTGTAAGTACGTCATGGAGCCTACTCTGGTTCATACCCTTATATTTATTTCAGGTATATATGATGGAATTGGTGTGATGATGTCATCACACCAAGCGCTCATCTGCGGGTATATCTTCATGTTGGTAAACATGCCTGGAGACAGATTGAGGAGTGCTGTCTCAGTTACTAAGTCCATCCATCAGAATTATGTGTTTTCCGACAGTCTATGCACCCCCTGTGAAACTGCCAGGCAACCTTCCAAAGGACCTTGACACAAATGTTGAGACTACTGTCATAGAGGGATGTGCAGTATCTATAATGACAGGGAGGCCATGTATTGCAGCATGGTGACATCAACAGGAGGCAGAATGACCTCCAAACACAGGAAGCTGAGAATCAAAAGAGAATAAAGCTACAAACCCTGAAAGCTTGCCCCAGAGAAGCATATTCTCTAGCAAGGTTCCACCTTCTAAAGCTTATCATCCCCAAAGAGCCAGCTGGAACCAAATGTTCAAATACACTGAATGAGGAGGACAAACTGCCACACCCTCTCAGGAATGGTCGCCTTCTTCTCTACCTCTTGCCACAGGAAAATTTTAAGTCTACTTTCTGGGATGGAGCGTATGGATAAAAGAGTATCTTTCCAGATAGGAGAAGAGGATGCTTTGACTAAAAATTTGGTAAATACGTGACATAAAGGAATGCCTATGCATTTTGAGGGATAATATAATCAATGGGGATTATAGAAAAACATTCAGCAGTTCCTTCAAACCTGAATTGTGATCCTGCAATCCTAGCCTTAACTGCATAGCCAAAGTTAATGAACCAGTGTGACAGGAAGATGGCTCCTGAAGCATCATTCAGAGTAGGCCCTGCTGTCATGGGATGCAGTCTCAGTTAGTAGGAGTAGACAGGGCAGTGTATGTGACTCTGGGTCTCAGGCCTAAGAAGATACATGGGCAAGAGCCTGGTCCTGGCAGGGTATGGTGGCCTTCCTCAGGAAATGGCACTCAAGATATTAGACAGCAGACATAAACAAGAGTCTGTGAAAATTTTTCCTGTTTTCCTTGGGTAAGAAGAAACTGAAACAGAGCAGACTTCATCTGCAGAAGCTGGAGGAGAGACTCCTACTGAACGGGAATGGGAGGGGCAGGGAAGGAGGGTGTTCCTTAAGGCTCTGGTTTGATTATGACCAAGGAGGCAAGAATAAAGAGAAACAAACCTTAAATTACCGTCTACCCTACCATCCCTCATTGGCTCTCTCTCTCTCCCTCCTGCTTTCTGGATTTGCTTTGTTCTTCAGACAACTGGGAAAGTAATCAGTTCTATTTTGAGGCCTGCACTTAGCTTTGCTGACTGCATGGAGTTCCCTGTTAAGGCTGTTGAGATTCCATTCAGTAGGTGAGGCACATCCTTTTCTATTGGTTTCCTGTTCCTACACCTTCACCTCTGCTTCCTAGTTGCCCACTGACCCCTTTCTACTGTCATCATACTGAGCCAGCATGTGAATTGTTTATTCATTAAATGCTTCAGCTGGCATGCCAGATAACAGGCTGGGTCTTGGAAATGGGGAGTGAAACTTTCCCAGCCTTCAAGGAGGGTGTGCAGTGTGACCCTGACCCACACAGTGGCAATTCAGTGCAAGCACAGCCTGTGTGCCCTGCCCTTTTGTCTCTGCCTGAGTCTGAGTGCAGCCCGCTCTGCTCCGAAGCTTGACTCCTATTGGTGCCTTTCTCACTGCATCTTTTCAGATGTTCATCCATTGGCCCACTCCATGAGTTTGCAGTTGAACTTTCTTCTTTGTCTCCTGACTGTATCTTCACTATCAAATGCCTGAACTTACATTCCATGAATTTTGCTTCAAATTCATATGATTTTACATGTGTCCTAGTTTGGTCTAAGACACGTTACCTCCTTTCCCCCTTCAGATCAACATATATAAAAACACAAACAAACAAAACAAACAACAAATGGTGACGAGTCCTGCTTTGCTGGTGGTTTCAAGTTTTCATAAAAACAGCAAAGACAGTATGAGAAGAGAGGGTGTGTACAGTATACAATGCATACTGTGTGAAATTGTCCTTATCTTGCACAGTACTATGTAAATGAATACATACAATGAAAGTTTTACATGTATAACTAAATAAAAAATAAAACCTAAATAACCAAGATAATATGTTTTCAAAAGGACTTAAAGAAAAGAAACCCTTATTCATTGTTTAAGGGGACACAAATCTGTATAGATACTATAGAAAACAATATGGGGTGTGCTCTAAAAATTGAATGTGGAGCCACCATATGGTTCAACAATCTCACTGTTTCCTATATAGCTAAAGGATATGAAATCTGTAAGTACAAATAAAATCTGTATGAACAAAAGATGGTAACACCCTGATTTTATTACAATGTTAATCCTAACAGCCCAGTTAGAGATCTGCCTGTGTCCACTGACAGATAAACAGGAAAACAGAGTGTGATGTGTGTGCATAAAAATAATGAAACTCTGTTCAGCCTTAAGGAGAAAGAAATCCTGCATTCTAACACCATTCATGGACTTAGAAGATACCATGCTAAGTTAAATCTGGAGGTCAAACACTGTGACTTAAAAGCTATGTAGAATGTTAAGATTATTGAAAACATTGAAATCAAGTGGCCATTAGAGTAGCATGAATGGGACACTTTACATCTCTTGTGTGCACAGATCACGGCCCAACACAAACAGCAAGGGGAAACAGGAAACCTCCCCACCCGGAGGTCAAAAGGAAAACCAGCAAATTTACTTCTAAAACATTGCCTGCTTTATTTTTAAGATAGAACCAGATTAAACTTCCATCCATGATATAGAATAAGTGATCCTTGCTGTCTGTGTGTGACCACTGGAGTGTGTGGTGATAGGCAGGTATGCTCTCTGGTATCCACCAAGGCAGGAATTAGAGTCTTCAAGAAAATAAATGAAAAGGCCTCAAGTGGGCACATAAATGTGAGAACAAAGAGAACACAGTTCAAAAAACAGCCAGCAAGTCACCAGCAAGGTCAAAGACCAGGAAAACCTGCAAGGCATTGATTAGCACTGCTGACCTGGGACAGCGGCAAACAGAGAGCCAAGATCAGCAACTAAAAGAGCAATCTAGAGACAGGCAGAGTGGGGCTTCAGTGTAGACAAGTTTGGATGGATGAGCAGTGAGTAAAAAGCCCCTGATCATGTCCCTGCCTGGCCCAGGGGAATGTGCACAGAGTCTGTGGGTCCAGAACAGCCCCGCCCATGAGATGCCCAGAGAACTAATCTCAATACAAATTACCATAGTCTGAGTGGTCCTTGCCATAAGCACCTCTTAAATCCCCTAGATAAGCAGCTCAGTGTTTTCTCCTCTGCTTGGAAGCCCTCCCACTCCAGAGCATTTCATTTTTCCTTTGGTTATTTGCACAAGTGTGTTTGTCTGTGTGTCTGTGTGTGTGCGTGTGTGTGTGTGTTGTGTGTGTTGTGTGTGTATGGGTTCATTCTTAATCATCACTAACAGCAGACAACACACTCAAATCAACTGCCCAGGGTGACTTTTGGTGACAGCTGACTGTCTGGTTACTGAGTCCTTGAGTGAAGCAGGGCTGGGCTGAGGAGGACTCTTTCTCTCAAACACCTGCATTGCCAGTTGTAGAAATGCTCTGCGTGGCAAGCGGATCAATGGAACAGGATTGAAGATCCATAAATGAACACACACACCTATGGTCACTTGATCCTCGACAAAGGGGCAGAAAACATCCAATGGAAAAAAGATAGCCTTTTCAACAAATGGTGCTGGTTCAACTGGAGGTCAGTATGCAGAAGAATGGGAATTGATCCATCCTTGTCTCCTTGTACTAAGCTCAACTCCAAATGGATCAAGGATCTCCACATAAAGCCAGACACTCTGAAGCTAATAGAAAAGAAACTGGGGAAGACCCTTGAGGACATCAGTACAGGGGGAAAGTTCCTGAACAGAACACCAATAGCGTATGCTCTAAGATCAAGAACTGACAAATGGGACCTCATAAAATTACAGTTTCTGTAAGGCAAAGGACACCATCAAAAGGACAAATCGGCAACCAACAAATTGGGAAAAGATCTTCACCAACCCTACATCAGATAGATGGCTAATATCCAATATATACAAAGAACTCAAGAAGTTAGACCCCAGAAAGCCAAATAACCCTATTAAAAAATGGGGTACAGAATTAAACAAAGAATTTTCACCTGAAGAACTTTGGATGGAGGAGAAACATCTTAAAAATCTCAACTTCATTGGTCATCAGGGAAATGCAAATCAAAACAACCCTGAGATTTCACCTTACACCAATCAGAATGGCTAAGACTAAAAATTCAGGAGACAGCAGGTGTTGGTGAGGATGTGGAGAAAGAGGAACACTCCTCCACTGCTGGTAGGGTTGCAAATTGGTACAACCACTCTGGAAATCAGTCTGGCGGTTCCTCAGAAAACTGTGCATGTCACTTCTGAAAGATCCTGCTATACCACTCCTGGGCATATACCCAGAGGATTCCCTAGCATGTAATAAGGATATATGTTCCACTATGTTCATAGCAGCCCTATTTATAATAGCCAGAAGCTGGAAAGAACCCAGGTATCCTTCAACAGAAGAATGGATGCAAAAAATGTGGTATATATACACAATGGAGTACTATTCAGCCATTAGAAACAATTAATTCATGAAATTCTTAGGCAAATGGATGGAGCTGGAGAACATCATACTAAGTGATGTAACCCAGTCTCAAAAGATCAATCATGGTATGCACTCACTAATAAGTGGATATTAGCCTAGAAAACTAGAATACACAAAACATAATCCACCCATCAAATGAGGTACAAGAAGAACGGAGGAGTGGCCCCTTCTTCTGGAAAGACTCAGTGAAGCAGTATAAGGCAAAACCAGAACAGGGAAGTGGAAAGGGGTGGGTGGGAGAACAGGGGGAGGGAAGGAGGTTTATTGGACTTTCGGGAGTGGGGGGCCAGAAAAGGGGAAATCATTTGAAATGTAAATAAAAAATACATCGAATAAAAAAAACTAATAAAAAAAAAGAAAGAAAGAAATGCTCTGCTTGCCTGCTGCCTCGCTGTGTTCTGGCTTGTATTAAAGACAGGGATGTTTTCCTTTTGAAATAGACAGCACACTCTTTGAAGAATGGCATATTCTAAACACCTCCATGTTTTCCATTGTTCCTCTTTTCCAAGAGTGTTGAGATCATTGCTAGAGAGGTCACTTGAATTCTGGCAAGCTGGGCAGAGGGGGACGAAGAACAAGCTAAAGAAAGGAGAAACACAAAGCTAAGCGGGGATTAGTTATTTCAAAGTTATTTTTCTGATAAGCCAGGGACAGGGTGACAGAATAATAGAATATTAACTGGGTGGCTAACCCCAGTGCTAGGGTTTGGCCCAGGATTCTCCCACAAAGTTCCATGTGGTAAAGGCTTAGTCTGTGGCACAATTGAGAGTTGATAGTACCTTTAGAGCAAACAGTTTTTGGAGAAAGCTGGATTGTTGCTGGTGGGGGTGGTATGCCCTGAAAGGGCTGTTGGATCTCTAAGCCTCTTCTCCTAAGCTTATTGGCCAACGGGGGGAGGAGCAGCTTCCTACACCTTACACACTTACTGCATGATGCTCTCCCACATCATGGACCCAAAAATGACTGAAACAATCAACTGTTGGTCCAGACATCTGAAACTCTGAGCCACAATGAGCCTGGACTTCATATACAGTATTGTTGTTGTTGCTGTTGTTATTTTTATAGTTGCTGTTCTCTCGATTTGTCTGAAGGTCAGATGACAACATAGATTTGGCTTGCTATCTTCAGTTACTGTGACGGACTTCATCTAGATTTTTTCCTCTGCTCTGGGAAGTATGGGAATTGGAGGAAGTCTTGAGTGAGTGAATTTCTGAACGAATATGTATTACTGGCATGGGTGTGGCTATGTATGGAGGACTCCAATGCCAAAGCCCCATGCTAGTGACAAAACCTTTCCTGGATGAGGCTCAGAGGAGTGGCAGAGCTGTCCTCAGGGGCCTGAGTACAAACATGACACCTGACGCCATTGCCTCAAAAACTAGCAGCTGCCACTTCCTCATCCTGGGTTATTATAGCCAGAGACTGCTTTCCTACAGAGACCTCCTGTCTGTGCTAGCGATCCTCCACATCTGCTGTAAATAACAGACACACTGGGATTCTAGGTGGCCACAGTTGTAGGTCTAGCTCCACACACCCCTGGACACCAGCTTTCTGAACATCTGTCTATGTCTATGTCCTGTCTTCATTACTTTACAGACCCCAGTACGGGTTTCTGGACCCAGGCCATTCAGGTAGAGACAGGAAGGACCCGACCAAGAACTTAGACCCCTCCAAAAGCAGCTACCTGATGTTTTATTAGCTGCTAATTAACCTATAACAAGAACTTTCCACTCTAACCGATGGGAACTATTTTTCTCTTCTGGATTCTGCACATACTTTCTACATTTCCCATTGGCTCTCTAAGTGAGGCCTAGCCAGATTTCATAAATGTTCAAATATGCTCCCTGAACTTTTAATGCCCTTTGCTGAGGTCCTCTGCTGCCACTTCCTCATCCTGGGTTATTATAGGTCTCAGTGTGATCAAGGTCTTGAAGAGGTGGGAATAGAAATAGTGCTAATTCAATAACAACCAGGAGTCAGTAGTGGATCCTAGCTGTCAGCTCAAGTGCTCTGTTTCCTAGGATTCTCACCATCCTTCTGTCTGCTTTCTCCCTTCTCATTCTTTTGCCTTCTCCCTTCCCATTCTTTTGCCTTCTCCTTTTCCATTCTTTTGCCTTCTCCCGACCAGAGAGCCTGAACCCAGTCTTTTATTTAGTAAAGTTACACCATGAAAGCTTTGATCATTATTAATTATATTTTTAGAAATACTTAAATTTCCATAAATTTTATGAATCCCTGAATAATTGATTCCAACCTCTGCTTCCTTAAAACAAAAATTAAACCAAAGCAAAAGCACATTGGCTTATAGGTTTACAGCCTGTTCTTCACGAGCAGCTGGGTACAGATCTTGTGGTTTCCTGGTACAGCAGACAGAAATCTTTAGTAACTTCTTTCATTTAAGAATAGAAAGGTAGGGCGGCGTCAGCGGCGGCGGCAGTCCAGCAGTGGCTGGTCCAGCTGAAGGGCCATCAGCAGTGGAACCAAGACGACACAGGGTCCAGTTAGGCCCTGCACCCACGACCACTGACCTTCACTGACCAGCCGGGCGGCAAGCAGCTGCAGTTGTGCTGCGCCTTTCCTGCATGGAAGCCACTTCAGAACTCGGCCTCCCACCAGTCAGGAGAGGTGCATCCATCTTGGTATCGGACTCCAGGGATCAGACAGACTGAGGTACACAAACATAATCCGAGGCCAACACCACGGTGGTCTGAGCCCGATGGGCGTTGGCCTGCACCCAGGCCCTGGGCTGGTCGGGGGGCCATCGGGGTGCCAACCCAGCCAGGAGGTTTTTTGCCCAGGCCTGCGCTCGCGCCGCCATTTTGCCTGCAGGACGACAGAGAGCTCTGGCGGGCAGATCTGCAACAGGCAGAGCCTGAGGCTAACAAAGCGGGGGTCTAGGCCCCAGAAGGCACAGGACTGACCCCAAGAACTGGGCGGCTTGGTGGGCCATCTGTGAGTCAAACCGCCCAGGAGGTTGTTAGCACAGCAGACTCTCCCGGCGCTTTCAGGGAGCGCGGGCACGCACGTCCACCATCCTAGTCACCTGGCAGACCCAATTAACAGTCATAGCGCTAGGGTAACTTTGCTCGGACCTTGGCCTCCCAGGCTTTTGCCTGGACTCAGGGACTGGGAGGCCAGGCTAACCTTGTGTGCGCCAGCCCGGTTGGCGGATTGGCTGCCCAGCAGAGTGAGCGGAACACAGGGGAGGTCCCGGCAGTGTACACCGTCTGCACTCCCTGGGGGTGCACACCGGCTCCATCTGGTTCACAGACACAATCTGGGGTAAGGCCTCAGGTGGAAGCCCTCAGCTCAACTCTCTCCGCTTCCAGATCCAGATCAGCCTGGGCGGCCGCACCACGTCTCCAAGTCCTGCAAGAGGCTAGCTGGGCTTCCGGGCGGCCAGCTGGGAGAAGTCAGTGTGCTCCAGTGAATCCAGTGGGCCCCAGCGGGAGCCTTCGGGTGCCTGCTTTGGGATCTGAACAGCCTGGGCAGTAGCACCCTGTCTACAAGCAGTACAGGAGGTAAGCTGTGCACCAGAGGCCAACTGGGAAGGGGCAGCTTGCACTGGTGAGTCCAGCCTGACAAGACAAACTAACACCAGTGAGAACTAGATGGCAAAAGGCAATCGCAGGAACGTCACTAACAGAAATCAAGGCAATATGGCAACATCTGAACCCAATTCTCCTCTACCAACATGTCCTGGATACCCCATCACACCAGTAAAACAAGATTTGGATTTAAAATCACTGGTCATGATGCTGGTACAGGAACACATGTAGGACATACTTAAAGAAATTCAGGAGAAAATGGATCAAAAGTTAGAAGCCCTTGCAAGGGAAACACAAAAATCATTGAAAGAAATCCAGGAGAATACAAAAGCCAACAAGGAGGAAATGCAAAAAACACTTAAAGAAATACAGGAGAACTTTGGTCAACAGGCTGAGGTCATGAAAGAGGAAACACAAAAATCTCTTAAAGAAATACAGGAGAACTTTGGTCAACAGGCTGAGGTCATGAAAGAGGAAACACAAAAATCTCTTAAAGAATTACAGGAAAGCACAAACAAGCAAGTGAAGGAGCTAAGCAAAACCATCCAGGATCTAAAATCAGAAGTAGAAACAACTAAGAAAACTCAAAGGGAGACAACTTTGGAGATAGAAAGCCTTGGGAAGAAATCAGGGGACAGAGATGCAAATATCAACAACAGAATACAAGAGATAGAAGAAAGAATCTCAGATGCTGAAGATTCCATAGAAACCATGGACTCAACAGTTAAAGAAAATGCAAAAAGCAAAAAGCTTGTAACCCAAAATATCCAGGAAATCCAGGACACAATGAGAAGACCAAACCTAAGGATTATAGGCATAGATGAGAGTGAAGATTTACAACTTAAAGGGCCAGCAAATATCTTCAATAAAATTATGGAAGAAAACTTCCCTAACCTAAAGAGAGAGATGCCCATGAATATACAAGAAGCCTACAGAACTCCAAACAGACTGGACCAGAACAGAAATACTTCCCGTCACATAATAATCAAAACACCAAATGTTCTAAACAAAGAAAGAATACTAAAGGCAGTAAGAGAAAAAGGCCAAGTAACATATAAAGGAAGACCTATCAGAATCACAGCAGACTTTTCACCTGAGACTATGAAGGCTAGAAGGTCCTGGGCAGATCTCATGCAGACTCTAAGAGAACACAAATGCCAACCAAAACTACTATATCCAGCAAAACTCTCAATCACCATAGATGGAGAAACTAAGATATTTCATGACAAAACCAAGTTTACCCAATATCTATCCACAAACCCAGCCCTAAAAAGGATAATAGGAGGACAACACCAATACAAGGAGGGAAACTTCACCCTGGAAAAAGCAAGATAGTAACCTTTCATCAAACCCAAAAGAAGTTAAGCATTCAAATTTAAAAAATAACGTCAAAAATGATAGGAAGTAACAATCACTATTCCTTAATATCTCTTAACATCAATGGACTTAATGCCCCAATAAAAAGACACAGACTAACTGAATGGATACATAAACAGGACCCTACATTTTGCTGCTTACAGGAAACACACCTCAGGGTCAAAGACAAACACTACCTTAGAGTAAAAGGCTGGAAGACAATTTTACAAGCAAATGGTCTCAGGAAATAAGCTGGAGTAGCCATTTTAATATCAGATAAAATTGACTTTCAACCCAAAGTCATCAAAAGAGACCCTGAGGGACACTTCTTGCTGGTCAAAGGAAAAATACAAAAAGAAGAACTGTCAATCCTGAACATCTATGCCCCAAATGCAAGGGCACCCTCTTTTGTAAAAGAAACTTTATTAAAACTAAAAGCACACATTGCACCTAACACAATAATTGTGGGTGACTTCAACACTGCACTTTCCTTAATGGACCAATCAGGAAAACAGAAACTAAACAGGGACACAATGAAACTAATTGAAGCTTTGGACCAATTAGATTTAACAGATATATATAGAACATTCTATCCTAAAACAAAAGAATATACCTTTTTCTCAGCACCTCATGGTACCTTCTCCAAAATCGACCATATAATTGGTCACAAGACAGACCTCAACAAATATAAGAAGATAGAATTAATCCCATGCCTCCTATCTGATCACTATGGAGTAAAAGTGGTCTTCAATAGCAACAGAAACAACAGAAAACCCACATACACGTGGAAACTGAACAATACTCTACTCAATGATACCTTGGTCAAGGAAGAAATAAAGAAAGAAATTCTTTAGAACACAATAAAAATGAAAACACAACATACCCAAATCTATGGGACACAATGAAAGCAGTGCTAAGAGGAAAACTCATAGCCCTGAGTGCCTCCAAAAAGACAATGGAGAGAGCATACATTACCAGCTTAATGACACACCTGAAAGCCCTAGAACAAAAAGAAGCTATTTCGCCCAGGAGGAGTAGAAGGCAGGAAATCATCAAACTCAGGGCCAAAATCAATCAAGTAGAAACAAAGAGAACCATACAAAAAATCAACAAAACCAGGAGCTGGTTCTTTGAGAAAATCAACAAGATAGATAAACCCTTAGCCAGACTGACCAAAGGGCACAGAGAAAGTATCCAAATTAACAAACTTAGAAATGAAAAGGGAGATATAACAACGGAAACTGAGGAAATCCAAAAAATCATCAGATCCTACTACAAGAGACTGTACTCAACACAACTGGAGAATCTGGAGGAAATGGACAATTTCCTTGACTGATACCAAATACAAAAATTAAATCAGGACCAACTAGACCATCTAAACAGTCCCATAATGCCTAAAGAAATAGAAGGAGTCATAGAAAGTCTTCCAACCAAAAAAAGCACAGGACCAGATGGCTTCAGTGCAGAATTCTACCAGACCTTCAAAGAAGAGTTAACTTCTTCAAACTATTCCACAAAATAGAAACAGAAGGAACACTACCCAATTCCACAATTACGCTGATACCAAAGCCACAAAAAGATCCAACAAAGAAAGAGAACTTCAGACCAATTTCCCTTATGAATATCGATGCAAAAATACTCAATAAAATTCTTGCCAACCGAATCCAAGAACACATCAAAACGATCATCCACCATGATCAAGTAGGCTTTATCCTGGGAATGCAGGGTTGGTTCAATATACGGAAATCCATCAATACAATCCACTACATAAACAAACTCAAAGAACAAAACCACATGGTCATTTCATTGGATGCTGAAAAAGCATTTGACAAAATTCAGCATCCTTTCATGCTTAAAGTCTTGGAGAGAACAGGAATTCAAGGCCCATACCTAAACCTAGTAAAAGCAATATACAGCAAACCGGTAGCCAGCATCAAACTAAATGGAGAGAAACTTGAAGCAATCCCACTGAAATAAGGGACCAGACAAGGCTGCCCCCTTTCTCCTTATCTTTTCAATATTGTACTTGAGGTACTAGCTCGGGCAATTCGACAACATAAGGAGGTCAAAGGGATACAAATTGGAAAGGAAGAAGTCAAACTATCATTATTTGCAGACGACACGATAGTCTACCTAAGTGACCCAAAGAACTCCACTAGAGAGCTCCTACAGCTGATAAACAACTTCAGCAAAGTGGCAGGTTATAAAATCAACTCAAGCAAATCAGTGGCCTTCCTGTACTCAAAGGATAAGCAGGCTGAGAAAGAAATTAGGGAAATGACCCCCTTCACAATAGCCACAAACAGTATAAAGTATCTTGGGGTGACTCTTACCAAACATGTGAAAGATCTGTATGACAAGAACTTCAAGACTCTGAAGAAGGAAATGGAAGAAGACCTCAAAAAATGGGAAAACCTCCCATGCTCATGGATCGGTAGAATCAATATAGTTAAAATGGCCATTTTGCCTAAAGCACTATACAGATTCAATGCAATACCCATCAAAATCCCAACTCAATTCTTCACAGAGTTAGAAAGAGCAATTATCAAATTCATCTGTAACAACAAAAAACCCAGGATAGCTAAAACTATTCTCAGCAACAAAAGAAAATCTGGGGGAATCAGTATCCCTGACCTCAAGCAATACTACAGAGCAATAGTGTTAAAAACTGCATGGTATTGGTACAGTGACAGGCAGGAGGATCAATGGAACAGGATTGAAGATCCAGAAATGAACCCACACACCTATGGCCACTTGATCCTCGACAAAGAGGCTGAAAACATCCAATGGAAAAAAGATAGCCTTTTCAACAAATGGTGCTGGTTCAACTGGAGGTCAGCATGCAGAAGAATGCGAATTGATCCATCCTTGTCTCCTTGTACTAAGCTCAACTCCAAATGGATCAAGGACCTCCACATAAAGCCAGACACTCTGAAGCTAATAGAAAAGAAACTGGGGAAGACGCTTGAGGACATCGGTACAGGGAGAAAGTTTCTGAACAGAACACCAATAGCGTATGCTCTAAGAGCAAGAATTGACAAATGGGACCTCATAAAATTACAAAGTTTCTGTAAGGCAAAGGACACCATCAAGAGGACAAATCGGCAACCAACAAATTGGGAAAAGATCTTCACCAATCCTACATCAGATAGAGGGCTAATATCCAATATATATAAAGAACTCAAGAAGTTAGACTCCAGAAAACCGAACAACCCTATTAAAAAATGGGGTACAGAGTTAAACAAAGAATTCTCACCTGAAGAACTTCGGATGGCGGAGAAGCATCTTAAAAAATGCTCAACTTCATTAGTCATTAGGGAAATGCAAATCAAAACAACCCTAAGATTTCATCTTACACCAGTCAGAATGGCTGAGATTAAAAATTCAGGAGTCAGCAGGTGTTGGAGAGGGTGTGGAGAAAGAGGAACACTCCTCCACTGCTGGTGGGGTTGCAAATTGGTACAACCACTCTGGAAATCATTCTGGTGGTTCCTCAGAAAACTGGGCACCTTACTTCCAGAAGATCCTGCTATACCACTCCTGGGCATATATCCAGAAGACTCCCCACCATGAAATAAGGATACATGCTCTACTATGTTCATAGCAGCCCTATTTATAATTGCCAGATGCTGGAAAGAACCCAGGTATCCCTCAACAGAAGAGTGGATGCAAAAAATGTGGTATATCTACACAATGGAGTACTATTCAGCCATTAGAAACAATGAATTCATGAAATTCTTAGGCAAATGGATGGAGCTAGAGAATATCATACTAAGTGAGGTAACCCAGACTCAAAAGGTGAATCATGGTATGCACTCACTAATAAGTGGATATTAACCTAGAAAACTGGAATACCCAAAACATAATCCACACATCAAATGAGGTACAAGAAGAAAGGAGGAGTGGCCCCTGGTTCTGGAATGACTCAGTGAAACAGTATTCGCCAAAACCAGAACGGGGAAGTGGGAAGGGGTGGGTGGGAGGACAGGGGAAGAGAAGGGGGCTTACGGGACTTTCGGGGAGTGGGGGGGGCTAGAAAAGGGAAATCATTTGAAATGTAAATAAATTATATCGAATTAAAAAAATTAAAAAAAAAAAAGAATAGAAAGGTGACAGACCACTAAGTTGAGATGATTTCTTAAGAAGAATGTTTGTGTATATTCTAGCCTTTGCCCTTCTTCTGGGTCCCCCCTCCCACAGTTCCTCGCCCCTCTCCTCCTCCCTCTCGCCTCTGAGAAGGTGCTCCCTAACCCCACCAGGCCTCCCCCTTCCCTGGGGCCTCAAGCCTCTCAAGGATTAGGCACATCTTCTCCCACTGAGACCAGACCAGGCTGTCCTCTGATCTCTATGTGCCGGAGCCTCTGACCAGCCTGTGTGTGTTGCCTGGTTGGTGGCTCAGTCTCTAGGAGCTCCCTGGGGTCTGGGTTAGTTGAGATTGCTGGTCTTCCTATGAGGTTTCCCTTTTTCTTCAGCTTCTTCAGTCCTTCCCCTAATTCAATTATAGGAGTCCCCGACTTCAGTCCAATGGTTGGGTGTTAGTATTTGTGTCAGCTACTGGTAGGGTCTCTCAGAGGGCAGCCATACTAGGCTCCTGTCTTCAGTTCTTCATTTTTGTCCCTGCAGTTCCTTTAGACAGGGACAGTTCTGGGTCAGAAATTTTGACTGTGGGTTAGTAACCCCTTCCTTCCTCTTCAGGTCCTGTCTATCTCCTGAAGGTGGACTCTTGAAGTTTCCCCTCCCCATTGTTCTGTATTTTGGCTAAAGTCACTCCCATAGAATCCTGAGAGACAGCTTCTAGGTCTCTGGTACTTTCTAGATTGTCTTCCCACTTCCCACCCCTGAGGCTGCATATTTCCATTCATTCTCCTGGCCCTCTGGGCTTCTCTCCTGTACCCCCTCAACCCTAATACCTGATACTGTTCCCCTTCCCTTGCCCCTCCCCTCTTCCACTCAGGTCCTTCCCTTCCTCTTCCTCCTGTGATTATTTCCCCCTTCTAAGTGGAATTGAAGCATCATCGCTTGGGCCTTTTGCTTGTTACACTACTTATGATCTGTGGGTTGTATCCTGGGTATTTTGTAATTTTTAGATAATATTCACTTCATATATGTCCTTTTGGTTCTGGGTTAACTCACTCAGGATCATATTTTCTAGTTACATTGATTTGTCCACAAAATTCACTCTGTCCTTGTTTTTAATAGCTGAATAGTGTTCCATTGTGTAAATGAACCACATTTTCTGTATCCATTCTTCTGTTGAAGGACATCTGGGTTGTTTCCAGCTTCTGGCTATTACAAATAAGGCTGCAAATTAACATAGTGGAACATATGTCCTTGTGGGTTGGTGGAGCGCCTTTTGTGTATATGCCCAGAAGTGGTATAGCTGGTCTTCAGTAAGAGCTATTTCCTATTGTCTGAGGAACTGCCAGATTGATTTCCAAAGTGGTTGTACCAGTTTGCAATCCCACCAGCAATGGAAAAGTGTTCCTCTTTTTCTACATCCTTACCAGCATCTTCTATCACCTAAATTTTTGATCTTGGACATTCTGATTGGTATAAGGTGGAATCTCAGGGTTGTTTTAATTTACATTTCTCTGATGACTAAGGACTTTAACCATTTCCTTAAGTGTTTCTCAGCTATTCGAGTTTCTTCTGTTGTGAATTCTCTGCTTAGCTCTGTACTCCATTTTTATTTGGAGTTTTGGGAGGTTAACTTTATGAGTTCTTTATATATTTTGGATATTAGCCCTCTATCAAATGTAGGCTTAGTAATGTTATTTTTCCCCAATAAATGTAGGTTGCCAATTTGTCCTATTAACTGTGTCTTTTATCTTACAGAAGCTTTTCAGTTTCATGAGGTCCCATTTATCAATTGTGGATCTTAGATCCTGAGCTATTAGTGTTCTGTTCAGGAAATTTCCCACTTTCTCTTCTATTAAATTCAATGTCTCTGGTTTTACATTGAGGTCCTTGATCCATATGGACTTGATCTTTGTGCAGGGTGATAAATATGGATCTATTTTCATTCTTCTACATACAGCAAGTTAGACGAGCACCATTTATTGAAGATGCTTTCTTTTTTTCCACTCTATGGTTTTGGCTTCTTTGTCAAATCAAGTGACCATAGATATGTGGGTTTATTTCTGGGTCTCCTATTTTATTCCATTGATTAGCCTGTCTGTCTCTGTATGAATACCAAGTGGTCTTTATCACTATTGCTTTGTATTATAGCTTGAGGTCAGGGATGGTGATTCCCTCAGAAAATCCTTTGTTGTTGAGAATTGTTTTGGTTATCTCAGATTATTTGATTTTCCATATAAAGCTGAGACTTGCTCTTTCCATATCTGTGAAGAATTGTGTTGGAATTTTCATGGGGATTGCATTGAATCTGCAGATTGCTTTTGGTAAAATGCCCATTTTCACTATGTTAATCCTACCAATCCATGAGCCTGGGAGAACTTCCCATCTTCTGATGTGTTCTTACATTTCTTTCTTCAGGGATTTGAAGTTCTTGTCATACAGATCTTTCACTTGCTTTTAAGAATTACACCAAGACATTTTATACTATTAGTGGCTATTTTGAAGGGTGTTGTTTCCCATTTTTTCTCAGCCTGCTTATCATTTGTATAAAGGAAGGCTACTGATTTGTTTGAGCTAATTTTATATCCCACTACTTTGCTGAAGTTGGTTATCAGCTGTAGGAGTCCTCTGGTAGAATCTTGGGGGTTGCTTATGTTTACTATCATACTCTGCAAACAGTGATACTTTGACTTCTTCCTTTCCAATTTGTATCCTCTTGATCTCCTTTTGTTGTCTAATTGCTCTAGCTAGAACTTCAAGTACTGTGTTGCATAGATCGGGAGAGAGTAGGAAACTGCATCTCTGATTTTAGTGGGATTGTTCCTAGTTTATCTCCATTTAATTTGATGTTGATTTTTGGCTTGCTATATACTGTTTTTACTATGTCTAGGTATGTGCCATGAATTCGTCATTTCTCCAAGACTTTTAACAGGAAGGGGTGATGTATTTTGTCAAAGGCTTTTCCAACATCTAATGAGATGATTGTGTGAATTTTTCCTTGAGTTTGTTTATATAGTGGGTTAAGTTGATGGATTTTCATATAGTGAACCATCCCTGCATTCCTGGGATGAAGCCTATTTGAGTGTGGTGAATGATGGTTCTGATATGTTCTTGGATTCAGTTTGTGAGAATTTTATTGAGTATTTTTGCATTATAGGTGAAATTGGCTGGAAGTTCTCTTTCTTTGTTGGGTCTTTGTGTAGTTTTGGTATTAGCATAACTGTGGCTTCAAAGAATAAATTAGGTAGTATTCCTTTTGGTCCTTTTTTGTGGAATAGTTTGAGAAGTATTGATATTAGGTCTCACTAAAACCATCTGGCCATGGGATTTTATTGGTTGGGATGTTTGTAATGTCTGTGTCTACTTCCCTAGGGATTATAGGACTGTTTAGACAGTTTGCCTGATATTGATTTAACTTTGGTATGTGGTATCTGTCTAAAAACATCATCCATTTCATATAGATTTTCAGTTTTGTTTTAGTAGGTTCTTATGTTTTTTAAAAATTTATTAAGTTACTATTGTTACATTTCCTATATTAATTTGAATACTATCTCTGTGACTTTAGTTAGTTTGGCTAAGGGTTCATCTACTTGTTGATTTTTTCAAAGAACCAGCTCTTGGTTTTGTTGATTCTTTGTTTTCTTTGTTTCTGACTGGTTGATTTCAGCCTAGAGTTTGACTATTTCTTGCTACTTTTCCTGGGTATGTTTGCTTCTTTCTGTTCTAGTGCTTTCAGGTGTGTTATTAAGTTACTAATATGAGATCTCTCCAATTTCTTTATCAACGCACTTGGTGCTATGATTTTCCTCTTAACATGGCTTTCATTGTGTCCCATAAGTTTGGGTATGTTGTGTCTTCATTTTCATTGAATTCTATAAAGTCTTTGATTTCTTTCTTTACTTCTTCCCTGCCTAAGTTATCACTGAGCAGAGAGTTGTTCAGTTTCCATAAGTATGTTGACTTTCTGTTGTTTCTGTTCTTGTTGAACTCCAGCCTTAGTCTGTGGTGATCTTATAAAATGCCTGAGATTATTTCAATCTTTTTGTATCTGTTGATCCTTGTTTGTGTCCCAGTTTTATGGTCAATTTCAAGGTTCCATGAGGTGATAAGAAGAAGGTATATGCTCTTGTTTTGGGGTGAAATGTTCTGTAGCTATTTCTTAAATCCATTTGGTTCAAAACTTCTGTTAATTTCACTTTGTCTTTGTTTAATTTCTGTTTCAATGACCTGTGCATTGGTGAAAGTAGGGTGTTGAAGTCTCCCACTATTAATGTATGAGTTTCAATGTGTGTTCTGAGCTTTAGTAATTTTTTTATGAATGCCCTTGCATTTGAGGCATAGATATTCAGAACTGATACTTCCTCTTGGTGGATTTTTCCTTTGATGAATATGAAGTGTCCTTCCCCATCTTTTTTGTTAATTTTTGGTTGAAAGTCAATTTTATTGGATATTAGAATGGAAACTCCAGCTTGTTTCTTGGGACCATTTGCTTGGAAAACTTTCTCCAGTCCCTTTACTCTGAGGTAGTGTCTGTCTTTGTCTCTGTCTTGTATGCAGCAAAATGCTGGATCCTGTTTATGTATCCAGTCTGTTAGCCTGCATCTTTTTATTGGAGGAATTTAGTTCATTGATGTTGAGAGATATTAAAGAGAGATGATTGTTCTTTCCTGATATTTTTGTTGCTAGAGGTGGTATTATGTGTATGTGGCTGTCTTCTTTTGGGCTTGCTGTGAGATGCTTAATTTCTCCTGTTTTCTTAGGTATAGTTACCCTCCTTGTGTTGGAGTTTTCTTTCCAGTGTTCTCTATAGAGTTGTTTTAGTAGAACAATATTATTTTAATTTTGTTTTGTCATGGAATATCTTAGTTTCTCCATGTGTTGATTGAGAGTTTTGCTGGGTGAGGTATCCTGGGCTGGATTTGTGTTCTCTTTGGGTCTGGATGGCATTTGTCTAGGATCTTCTGGCTTTTAGAGTCTCTTTTGGAAGTCTGGTGTAATTTTGACAGGTCTGCCTTTATATGTTGCTTGGCCTTTTTCACTTACAACTTCAATATTCTTTCTTTGTTCTGTGCATTTAGTGTTTTAATTATTATATTATGAGATTATATTCTTTTCTGGTCCAATCTATTCTGTAGTCTTCTTGTATGTTTATGACCATTTCTTTCTTTAGATTAAGGAGGTTTTCTTCTATGATTTTTTGAACATGTTTTCTGGACCTTTGACCTGGGAATTGTCACCCTCTTCTATTCCTATCATTTTTAAGTTTGATATTTCCATTTTGCTCTGAATTTCCTGGAAATTTTGGGTTAGGAACTTTGTTCACTTTGTATTTTCTTTGACCAATGTGCTAATATCTTCTAAGGCTAAGATTCTCTCTTCTATCTCGTGTATTCTGTTGTTGATGCTTGTATCTGAAGCTCTTCTTTTCTTTCCTAAGTTCCCTATCTCCAGGGTTGCCTCTATTTGTGTTTCCTTCATTATTTCTATTTCTTTTGAGGTCTTAGACTGTTTTGTTTAATTCTTTCACTTGCTTGATTGTATTTTCTCATATTTTTTAAAGGGATTAATTTATTTCCTCTTTAAGGGCTTCTATCTGTCTGTGTTTTCCTGTATTTTCTTTTAAGGAGTTATTCATATCCTCCTTAAAGTCCTCTATCATCTTCATAAAATGGGATTTTAGGTCAGAATCTAGCTTTCCAGGTGTGTTATGATATCCAGAGCTTGCTGTGGTGGGAGAAGTGGGTTCTGATGGTGCCATATTGTATTGGGTTCTGTACCTTATGTTTTTGTATTTGCCTCTCGCCATCTAGTTATCTCTAGTGCTAACTAGCCTGGGTGCCTCTGACTGGAGCCAGCCTCCTTGGAGGCATGTAGAGCTCTGTGACATGGGTTAGAGCTGGTCTCCTGGGAGGCAGGCAGGGTGGGGGAGTTTCTAGGTGTGTCTGATTAGAGCAGGCCTCCTGTGTCCTGCTGAGGGCAGATTCCTGTGTTCTTGACCAGGGTGACTGTCCTGAGAGACATGCAAGCTTTGGTCTCCAGGGGCAGGATCCACCACCGCCCCAGTTACAGATGGAGGTGTAAACTGTGTCCCTTATTAATGTAGACCTCATGTGACACTCATGAGACAGGCAGGCTGTGGCTATGGTTACTGCAGACCTCCTGGGAAGCAGGCAGGCTGTAGGGTATGAGAGGGTATTGGGCCACTGCTCTGGCCAGGGTGGGGAAGCAGACCAGAAGGAAGGTGGAGCTTGGCAGGGCGGGTTGGTCCTACATCAACTGGGCTCTGTGGATGTCCAGCTGGCATGAGAATTTGGGTGGGAGTCTCACCAGTGTCTGGTTACACCTCTTGCATGGAAGGCAGGCTATAGGATGTGGGAATGTATCAGGCCTACTGATCTGGCCTCTCATGAAAATTCATACAAGCAAAGCAGCGAGGTCTCTCTATTATCTCTCTTGACATGGTCATTTCTAATCCTTCAAGTAAGTAGTAGAACAAAGTACTAACTTTTCGTATTCTTATACATCATCTTTTAATTCTCTAATCCTTATTTCCTTATCCTATCAACTCCATGGTCTCACATACTTTCCTTCTTATACTATTTGTTTCTAAATCATAGACAAGCCTTTCTCCTTTAAAATAAACCCATTGCTTGCTTTCTATAGATCCCTTCTTTTCCTATCCATGCCTTTTCTTCTTGAGACCACTTTAATTCTCTATCTTTGATGCCCCCAAGTTTACTTTCGCTAATTAATGCAGCAGTCATTGGACCAGAGGGTCCATGTGTCTCTTCATAATTTCAAATTCAAGGCCAAGACTGGTAATGAATTATTGCTACAGAAGACCATGTAGGCTTTTATGACCTCTGGGGTTATGTTGTCTAGATCCTTTCTCATGGCCCTCAAGGCCAAGCAGAAGGCCTGTTCATCATCTTCCACAGCTTTACAGCTACCTCCATTCCTCTGGAGAGCCCCATCTATTTAATTTATTTTGGTGTGATTACCTCTGAGTAATGAGAGGAAGTATATTCCACAGAAAGAGGGATAGGAAGTGAACTAGAAGAGAAAATAGATCAGTTTCAGGCCAGCAACTACCATAAGCTCATGCTGGGGATTGTGGGAATCAAAGGCCTGGTGATGCTTCAGGAACAGGAACTGTGTCGCACCTCCCCTTAAGCAGCCATGCCGACTCAGTAGTACTTAGTGGTTTATTATTTTTGTTTAAAATCACACTATATCTAATTTTCATGAGAAGGCTGTGTTTCCCAGGGGATACACGGGCTCAGTACTAAGCAAGTCTCTCCTTTGTCAGGACAGGAAACCTGAGTGCCTTGACAAGTCATCTGTGCCCAAGGGCTCTTCTCAATGAAAGCAGAATATTACTGACAACAGATGACAGGAAAGAGAAGGCAGAAGTTCAACTCACTAAAAATACAAACTTGACTCAGAATTACTCACATGATGGCACAAAAGAGAAGTTCTCCTGCTTGTCGTAGGTGGCAAGGAGCGAGGGGTGGGGAAGTCACATGTTCCCTTTGACAAAACCCAGCAGATCAATCTCCCTCATGCCCTCTGGGCTGACTCACCTCCTCCCTCATCCTTAGAGTCAGCTCTACTATGCTGCCCAGGTGAGGGGCAAAGCCAGGTCTCCTGAGTGCGGTGGCTGGCAGGCAAGGGATGGGGCCAGCTCAGCACAGTGACACATCTGCATGGTCCTTAATGGTAACAGGGACCTGTGCCGTCAGCACAGACCCTGGCTTCCCTGGGACCATGGACCCAGACATGACCCCCAGCAACAACATGGGTTTGGATGTCCCTGGGGCCCAAGGTGACAGTGTGGGCTACTCAGATCACATGTCCTCTCATTGCAACCTGGCTTTTAGACACCTGTAGGGTCTCTAGTTGCAACCCAAACCATGGACATCTGCTTGGCTTTTGGTGGTAACTCAGGCATCACAGACATAGACACAGACTCCAGATGCAACAGAGCTATGCACTCAAACATGGTCCTTGGTGGCATCTCCAGCCAGGTCCTCACCATGGCCTTCTCATGTGTGCCTGTCTCACTGCTTTCCAGTTTCCAGTTCCACATCTCTTCACAGTATACGAATCCCTCAGCTTCATATCTGATCCATCTCTCCAATGCTTGCTCCATATTTCTGTCTCTCCATCACACATTCACACATTGTAGTCGTGCCCATGGGTGCTTGGATATCTTTCTCCTAACTGCCCATGGCTGGAGTTATTTGTTTAGAATTATTTATGGCTTGAAATTAGGAATGGTGACAGAATTACTGCTTTTACTCAATGTTACACTGATTATCTGAGGTCTTTTGTGCTCTCAAATTGTTTAATTTTTTATATTGCTATGCCGAATGGCATTGGTTGTTTGATGGATGTTGCAGTACCTCTGTATGGTTCCCTTACCGAGGATGGCCATTTCATGCTATTGATGATCCTAAACTGTGAGCCTGTGAGGAGAGGAGGTTCAATGATCTTCTAGTGTTTTCTGCAGTGTCTCTCTTGATGGTTGTAAGGTTCTCATTAGAGAGGCTACTCATTTCTTTAGTTAGGTTTATTTCAAGGCACTTTTGTAGGTGATTTTGAACAGGATTGTTTGCCTGCCTTTCCCCCCTCATCATATTTATTAGTGGCAGATAAGAATGCTGCTGATTTTTCTCTGTTATTTTTTTATTCTGACAATTTTTTGAAAGATTTACCATCTTTAAGAATTTTCTGGGAGACAAATAGATTTCTCACTGGTTAATAATGCCAGATGCTCTTCCAGCGGACCCAAGTTTGATTTCCAGCACCCACATGGCAGCTCATACCTGCCTGTCTATAACTGCAGTCCCTGGGAATCCAACACTCTCATTTGGTTTCCTTAGGCACCAGGCACATACACGGTACAATGAGATACAAGTGGGCAAAACACTCATGCACCTACAAATAAATGAATAAATTAAAAAAAAAGAATATTCTGGTGGAGTCTTTAGGATCTTTCTCAAACTGAATTATATATCTTCAAATAACAATATTTCAATTACTTTCTTTTCTATTTGTATTTTTTCTGTTTGGTTGTCTTCTATTGCTTTAGCTAGGATTTTCAACATTACCCTGGAGCAGGTACATGGCATATTTGCAAATACTTTGTTTCACCAAAAAAATGATCTCACCCCCAAATAGCATAATATAATTTATATGTTCTTCAGATATAGGCTTTATTATGTTCATTTCTTTTATTTGTGGTTCTTTGGGACTTTTATCATGAAGAGATATTAGTTTTGTCAAAAAGTCCTTTCACATTTATCAAGATGGCTATATGATTATGAGTTTATTTATAACATGTGTTATATTTATTGATTTAATACATGCAAATATAATATGCACTAAGGGGAGGACAGGTTCATCCATCACCAAGGGAAGCCAGAGTCGGAACACAAAGCAGGAACCTCGAGGCAGGAACCAAGACAGGGGCTACGGGGAGGACTGCTTACTTGTTCAGAGGTAGTATGTCCCATAGTGCTCTGGGACTTCTACATTAATACTTCATCAAGAAAATGTTCCACAAACAAGATTAAAGGCTGATCTGAAGTAAATGATTCTTCAGCTGAAGTTCCTTCTTCCTGATGATAGTAGCCTGTGTCAAATTGACACAAACTAACCAGAACACCACTCCCAAATCTCTGGGACAAACCTGCTTAGGCATGATGAATGAACTCCTTGGAATTTTCTTGAATTTAGTTTGAAAGCTTTTGCTGAGGGTTTTTTGTTTTTTTTTGTTTTTTTTTGTTTTTTGTTTTTTTTGCTTGTTTGTTTCTTTTCTTTGTTTCTGCCTTGTTTACCTATTTTCAGGGAGATTGGCCTATAATTTCCTCTTTGTGGGTGTTTTCTTTTTTTCATCTGTATCACATGGAAAAAATTGGTAGAGTTCCTTCCTGTCTTATATAATAGTTTGAAGAATTGGTGTTCACAATTCTTAAGAACTCAAGATTTTTTAAAAGGAAGGATTTCTTTTAAAATATCAATTATAATAGAATAGATGTGCTTGGATTATTTATATCATCTTGACTTACTTTTGGCAGATTGTATGTATCTGGAGATTTGTTAGTATCTTTTCTTCATTTTCCATTTAGGTGTTTTCATGGTATGTTCTCATGATTTCCTGACTTCCGTTAGTCCTGTTGAAATGAACCCTACTCATCTTTAATTGTATTAGTTTGGATTTTCTCTTTGGTTATTTTGGCTAAAGATTGATTGGTTTAATTTATCTTTTCAAAGAATCAACTCTTAGTTTTATGATTTCATTCTGGTTTTTTTTTTGGTTTAGTTTTTTTATTAAATTATACATTGATCTATTTCTTTATATCTACGGATTTTGGATTTTGCCTGTTTTCCTTTTTCTAAAGACTTACCACATATCACTATATTATATTTGGATCTCTCAGATCTTTCAAATGTTGGTGATTCCAACCAGGAACAGTCCTCTTTGGGCTGCTTTAATTTAACCAACTAGGTAAGTATAATAATTTTCTATTCTCTTTCATTTATGGAAATTCCTTGAACTTTTTCTTGATTTCCTTAATCACTTATTCATCATTCAGTAGCATGTTGTTTAACATTTAATTTTGTTAATGTTCTATAGTTTTTATTGCTGTTGATTTGTAAGTTTTTTCCGCTGAGAGCTGATAGGCTACAAAGCCTTATTTCAATTTTCTTTTCTTTGTTAAAACTTGATTTGGGTCCCAAATACATGATGTATTTTAGAGAAAATTCTGTGGTTGCTGTGAAGAATATATACTCTTCAGTATGAATGGAGCCACAAAGTCAGTATTCAACCATTAGTAAAACATATGTCACTTCTTAAAAAAAGTCTTTATTTTTAAATCTACTTGTATGTAAATTTAAATTTTCTTCTTTGTAAAATCCTGAGAATGAGTGTACATGTGCATGCAAGAGGCAGTAGAATCCAAAACTAGCAGCAAGTCATGGATAAAACTGGAATTTCAGGGCATGTGAACAGTCATGTGGGTGGTGGGAAATGCCCCTTGGTCCTCTGCAAGAGTAGCAAGGTTTCTTAACTTCTGAGCCTTCTCTCAAGCCCATTATAGTATCTTGCACAGTGAAATCACTTCTGTCTGGTTATACATGACTGACTATAAGCTGTGGGTATCAGTGACTTAAGAGAGGCATCATTATCTATGGCATCCTTAGATATAACCAGGGAAAGGGCACAGATGCATTCAGGACAGAGCGAGCTGATTGCAGGCATCATAAGATCAGGCTGACAGGAAGAAAGTGCCCTCATCACCCCACATAGTAAATGTGGAGAAATTTATGGAGATGAGAACCTGCCACAGAACAGGATGCTGTTGGTTTTGTTGTCCCTGATGAAGAAAAGGAAGGGGTGGTCGGCACAGAACCACAGTGAGGAATGGTCACAGAACCATCTGAGAGCGATCTGGGCAGCAGAGGATGCTGCTGCAGCCTCCGTGCCTTCCTTATTGATCTCCACCACACTCTTGGGAACAAACTTAGACAGACACAGGTTTCTCTCTGGAGACATTGCTGATAAGTCAGCCTTATCCTCTTGGAAGACATCCACCATTCCCAAGTGCTGAAGCACAGATTTCATCTCATAATCCTCTTGCAGTTTAAAGGAAAACCTTAACTTTAGTGACCCACATAATGTCTAGTTTGGTCCAGGCTGTTAACTCTTCAAAAGTGAGATCATTTTTCACCTGACAAAGGAGAATTAGAGACTTTCAGATTTACATAAATGCCTTACCCAGAACCACATGTGCACTTCTTCTCACGGTAACCTCCATTGTCATACAGGGGCAATGAGTATTCACATGGCCCTGAATGAGGTCGCACTGTCTTATTAGCTTCCTTGATGGGCAGGGATGCCAAGCATCCCAGGGGAGGAAGACCTGGCTGTCCTCTCCTAAATCACTTCTGAGACATCTTTAATTTCAACACGTGTCCATGTCCAGCCAATTATGATTTAGGTTGTATTTCTTTGTTTTCTTGGACTAGACTTTGTTTCAAAGATAGTAACTCGTTGCAGCTCAAATAAAAATTACAAATCTGAAAGAAATAACACTTGTTGCGAGCCATGCCAGAAGGGAGGTTAATTCAGGGCAGAACTCTACGTGTTTGGTGGTGAGCTTTGGTGAGAACATGAAATTCAACCCAAAGGCTCAGCGCACTAGCCTGTTCTGAAGCTTGTGGCAACCTTTAGGGAGGCAGCTAAAATTTTAGGAATAAGGTAGGTCTAGCTGAATGAAAGCCATAGTTTCTGGAGGTGTTTCTTGGAAACTCATCTTTGATCTTATGTGTCCTTTCTCCTTTCTATGCTTCCTGTTAACTAAACAGTCTGTATTCGCTGCCACATGCATCTGGCACAATGCCAAACAATATTGCTACCATGTAACTTGAAACAAACCCTCTGAAACAGTGAGCCAACATACATCCTTCCTGATGTAGGTTAGTCATTTCAGGCATCTTATCAGTGATAAAAAAACAAAACAAAACAACTAGCTATCACCCTAGAGAAGTTGATGGCACAGTTATGAAGCTGGATGCTGAGAGCCAGGGGAGCTGCTCTGCTTACAAAGATCCTTTAGGCCATACACACTCCAGTGCCCACCATTCAGAGGATGGTTCATACATCATGGGAAATCCTTCTGCAAGGAAGGCCAAGATTTGTTAAAATGGCCTGCCTGACTCCTTCTCTTCTTAGCTGATTAAAAATGAAACATTTTGTCTATTTTATGACCTCAGATATTAAATACTGGCAAAGATCATGACATTTATATTTATGGAGGGAAGCTGTTTTCCAACTGCTAAGTTCAACTATTTGAGTTGCCCTGATTTCATCCTATTAGGCAGCCACTGTCCATTCTAGTGATAAATTTCTGTCATATGGCAAGGCCACAAAGCTTACCATGGGAATCTTGGACACAGCTTTGAGCCCAAAGCCCTGGGCCCACACATAACTTGAAACTGAGTTTGTGAGTACCACCCCTTCAAATGGAAATAACAAAAGTAAAAATCATTGAGATGTGTTCTAATGACAAAGGACACCAGGCACACTGGGTTTCTCTGGAAGACATTTAGAGTGATGAATGCTGTGGACTCTCCTGGCTCACCTTGCTGAGGTCCACACCCTCATCTGGGAGCAGGACGACCAGGCTCAACTCCATGCCCTCGTAGGCCACCACCAGCACCTGCACCTGCACCTACTTCACATAGGCAAACTTAAACATGTTTTCTTATGCATCATCTGCACTGGCCTTTTCTTACCCTGAGCAGACAAATACATGACATAAAACATACTATTGAGAGAAATTAAGGTTTCCAAATGAACTGCGGTAAATTTCAGGGCTCACAATGAAATTTTCAGCACTCACAATGCAAACAATATTCATGTTTCAGTGAACCTTAGACAATGTTTGCCTGCCTCTTCCTGATTTCATTAAAAATACTGAATGTCAGCAGATATGGGACTATCTCTGTTTTGATGTGCCCTATGAAATAAAACACCATGCTGAAAAGCAACTTGGGGCTGCAAGGATTTGCATGATTACAACTCTTAGTTCACATTCCATTTCTGAGGGAATTCAGAGCCAGAGCTCAGGAGGTTTAAGCCATGGAGGAATGTTACTTATTTGCATGCCGCCGCCCCCCCCCCCCTTCTCAGCCTGCTCTTTTTCATAACTCAGGACCACCTGCCCAGTGTTGGCACCACCCGCAGTGTTCTGCTCCCTTCTCCAGCAATCAAGAAAATGTCCAACAGATTTGCCTCTAGAACAATCTTATAGAGGCAGTTTCTCAATTTAAAGTCCTTCTTTTTTTGTGTCAAGTTCTCTCTCTCTCTCTCTCTCTCTCTCTCTCACACACACACACACACACACACACACACACACACACACACACACACGTACCAAGAAAAAAATATAAACCTCAAACCAAAAATTATCATGGTATATATGGACATACATAACATAGAAAGTCAATATGTTACCCAAAAAAGAAACCTAGCATTCACATATTAATATTCCAAAATCCTATCATTGGGTTTAAATGTTCCACAAAGGCTCCTGTTTCAAAGCCTTTGTCCCCCGATAGGCACTACTAAGAACTAGCCAACCTTTTAGGAGGTAGGGATAAATGGGAGAAAACTAAATATTTGTAAAGGGTGCTCCCGACGGACATACTGACATTCTAGCCCTTTGCTTTTTCTGTCTTTTGCTTCCTGAGTGCTGTGAGGTGTAGAAGCTTTCACCATGCATTTCCACCATGCTTTGCTGCACCAGCACAACCTGCAGTGATCGGACTAATGGACCCACACTGAAACTTTTGATTTCATCAGCCCAAATAAACATGTGCTACTTGAATTTGACTATCTCAGAGAGTTTGTTGCACTAATGGAGACACAACTAACACTTCAAATGTAGGATTTTCACCATTTGATATTGTCAACAATTATTTCTAAAACAAGAGCATAATCAATTATAAATAACAGAAAAAGTTACCGTAAAGTAGACCAGAATATGTTCATAGTACTATGAATAGGACTACACTCAGATACATCCTCTCAGAAAACAACCCAGACAATGGAGCCTACAAGCTCAAAGGTTCATGATGAATCTTAACCTTCAAGCCTATTACAGAATAGCAAGCTCAGGAGCACAGACACTCACAGGCTTAGGGCAGCACTACATCCTGATAGCCCATCAGAGGGTAAGGAAATCCCAACTTAAATTACTATAAGATTGGAACCATATGGACAGATGGCCATGCATCTTTGTGTTACAGTAACAGTCTGATAACCTACCTCAATGCAGAAAATTCTTGCCAACCATTGCAAGTTGGGAGCCATCAGGACAGAGCCTTATGTATCCTTCTGTCATTAATTCCAGTTGGTTCATTTCTAATAGTCTAGTAATATTTTTAAATACAGAAATAGGCTACCTGGGAAGACTTTAATTACATTGATACAATAAATATAAAAATTTGCCATAGAGTATGCATACTATATATTAAACTTCCCAATAAAATAACTCATTCTTTTATAAACTTTTTTATTATACTGCTAATAAAAAGGTTATTGGAAGTTTAACATTCATAATGTTAAAAAATGCAATAAATTCTACTTTATAGGGCTTGGGTGAATCATCGTAAAATCTGCTTTTTTGAGTATTATTTTTTATTACATATTTTCTTTATTTACCTTTCAAATCTTATCGCCTTTCTCCTTTCCCTTCCAAAACCTCCCTATCCCATACCCCTCCCCCTGCTCACTAACCTACCCACTCCAGCTTTCCAGTTCTGGCATTCCCATACACTGGGGCATCGAGCCTTCACAGGATCAAGGGCCTCTCCTCTCATTGATGTCCAACAAGGCCGTCCTCTGCTACATATGTGGTTAGAGCCATGGTCCCTCCATGTGTATTCTTTGGTTGGTGGTTTAGCCCCTGGGAGCTCTGGGGTTACTGGTTGGTTCATATTGTTGTTCCTCCTATGGGTCTGCAAACCCCTTCATCTCCTTGTGTCCTTTCTCTAGCTTTTTCATTGGGGACCCTGTGCTCAGTCCAATGGTTAGCTGAGAGCATCCCCTTCTGTATTTGCCAGGCACTGGCAAAGCATATCAGAAAACAGCTATATCAGGCTCCTATTAGCAAGCACTTGTTGGCATCCACAATAGTTTCTGGGTTTGGTTAACTGTATATAGGATGGATCCCCAGGTGGGGCAATCTCTCAATGGCCTTTCCTTCAGTCTCTGCTCCATATTTTGTCTCTGTATCTCCTTCCATGGGTATTTTGTTTTTTCTTCTTAGAAGGACTGAAGTATCCACACTTTAGTCTTCCTTCTTCTTGAGCTTCATGTAGTCTGTGAATTGTATCTTGGGTATTCTGAGCTTCTGGGCTAATATCCACTTATTAGTGAGTACATACCCTGTGTGTTCTTTGGTGATTGAGTTACCTCACTCAGAATGATATTTTCTAGTTCTATCCATTTGCCTAAGAATTTCATAAATTCCTTGTGTTTTTGCTTTGCTTTGGGTTTTTTGTTTTTGTTTGTTTGTTGGTTTTGTTTTTTGGTTTGTTTTGTTTTTTGGTTTTTCAATACAGGGTTTCTCTGTAAGGCCCTGGCTGTCCAGGAACTCACTCTGTAGACCAGGCTGGCCTCAACTCAGAAATCTGCCTGCCTTTGCCTCCCAGTGCTGGGATTAAAGGCGTGCACCACCAAGGCACTACTTTAACTTTTCAAATAAAGGCTTGAGCCAATGATTGGGCAGGAGGAAAGGTTTTTTACTTCTCTGGGGTCTAACTTCTTCTTCTGCTTCTTTTTTTGTATATATTGGATATTAATCCTCTATTGGGATGTAGGGTTGGTCAAAATCTTTTCCCAATCTGTTGGTTGCAGTTTTGGTCTATTTACAGTGCCCTTTACCTTACAGAAGCTTTGCAATTTTATGAGGTCCCATTTGTCAGTTTTTGATCTTAAACATAAACTATTGGTGTTCTGTTCAGAAAGTTTTCTCCTGTGCTTATGTGCTCCAGACTCTTCTCCACTTTCTTTTCTATTAGTTTCAGTGTGTCTTGTTTTATGTGGAGGTCCTTGAACCACTTGGACTTGAGCTTTGTACAAGACTAGAATTGATTGATTTGCATTCTTCAACATGCTAACTACCAGTTGAACCAGCACCATTTGTTTAAAAGGCTGTCTTTTTTCCCCCGGATGGGTTTAGCTCCTTTGTCAAAGATCAAGTGACCATAGGTGTGTAGATTCAATTCTGGGTCTTCATTTTTATTCCATTGATCTGCTTGCCTGTCATTGTACCAGTGCCATCCAGGTTTTATCATGATTGCTCTGTAGTACAGCTTGAGGTCAGGGATGGTGATTCTGCCAGAAGTTCTTTTATTGTTGAGAATAGTTTTTCATTTATTATCTTTTGAAGGGCTGTATTTGTGAAAAGATACTGCATAAATTTGTTTTTGTGCTGGAATATCTTGGTTTCTCAGTCTACTATAATTGAGAGATTTGCTGTATCCCAGCAGTCTGGGTTGCCATTTGTGTTCTCTTAGGGCCTGTACGACATCTGCCCAGAATCTTCTGCTTTTATAGTCTCTGGCAAGAATTCTTATAGGTCTGCCTTTATATGTTACTTGACCTTTTCCCCTTACTGCTTTTAATATTCTTTCTTTGTTTTGTGCATTTGGTGTTTTGATTATTATGTGATGGGAAGAATTTCTTTCCCAGCCCAATCTATTTGGAGTTCTGTAGCTTCTTGTATGTCCATGGGTATCTCTTTCTTTAGGTTAGGAAAATTTTTCTTCTATAATTTTTTTGAAGATATTTCCTGGCCCTTTAAGTTGGGATTCTTTGCTTTCTTTTATCCTTAGGTTTGGTGTTCTTGTTGTGTCCTGGATTTCCTGGATGTTTTGGTTTAGGAGTTTTTTGCCTTGTGCATTTTTATTGACCGTACTGTCAATGTTTTCTATGGTATCTTCTGCACCTGAGATTCCTTCTTCTGTCTCTTGTATTCTGTTGGTGCTGCTTGCATCTATGACTCCTGATCTCTTTCCTAGGTTTTCTATCTCCAGAGTTATCTCCCTTTGTGATTTCTTTATTGTTTCTGCTTCCATTTTTAGATCCTGTATGGTTTTGTTCAATTCTTTCACCTGTTTAGTTGTATTTTCCTGTAATTCTTTAAGGGATTTTTGTGTTTCCTCTTTAAGGGCTTCTACCTGTTTACCTGTGTTCTCCTATATTTCTTTAAGGGAATTATTTATGTCCTTTTAAAAGTCCTTTATTAGCATCATGAGATGTAATTTTAAATCTAAATTTTGCTTTTCTGGTGTGTTGGGGTATACTGGACTTGCTGTGGTGGAATCCCTGGGTATTGATGATGCCAAGTAGTCCTGGTTTTTGTTGGTAAGGTTCTTGTGCATGCCTTTGGCCATCTGGTTATCTTTGCTGTTAGAAGGTCTTGCTGTCTCTGGCTGGAGCTTGTCCCTTATGTGGGCCTGTAAGTCTGTATCAGCACTCCTGAGAGACCAGGTCTTTTCTGGCAGGAACCAGTGTACAGAGGACTGTGGAACAGCCCAGATCCTGGGTGCAAATGGAGACCAGAAGGATCCTGTCCCAGCTGCTCCACTGTTCCTGTGTCCTGTACATTCCTAGCAGGTCCTTCTCTGGACAGTTATTTGAGAGAAAGTGGAAAGCTCACCTCCATGCCCAGGAGTGAGAGCACTCCTGGGAGATCAACTCTTTCCTGGTGGGACCTATGCACAGAGGGCTGTGGATAAGCCCCAGTTCCCGGGTTCAGATAGTGACCAGAAGAATCCTCATCAAAATCTACTTTAATTCAAATTGCACACTAAAGCACATGAGATCTTAATCACTCATTTTCAATATTAGAAAGCTATAATTACTGCTTAATAATGTAAGTTGACCAAGAATTTAAAATGCTTATTTGAATTAAAACAATATATAAATTTTTGTATATTTCTTTCTACTCTGCCTCATGCTCTATACATTTTTAAAAGATTTTATTTATTTGTTTTATATATATATATATATATATATATATATATGAATATGACAAGGACAGTGCAGCTTTCAGACACACCAGAAGAGGACATCCGATCCCATTTTGAGAGAAACAGATGGTTGTGAGCCACCATGTGGTTGCAGGGGATTGAATTCAGGACCTCTGGAAGAGCAGTCAGTGTTCTTAACTACTGAGCCATCTCTCCAGCCCTCTATACATGTTTTATATTACCTTAGCACCTCAGTTTTTCCTTTAAGGAACTTAAAGGGAAACTTGTGTTTTTAGAATAAGGTTGCAACAAAGGTTATGAGAAATTATCAGAAGCTGTAAGAGTCATCATCCTTGCACAAACTTATGCAGGCAGCAAATACTTCTTATTCCTATCATTTCTCTACAGAGTTTAACCTTTCATTCAGAACCATGAGTCTCAGATGGATTTGGTGCTTTCCTGATTTCTTTCTTTCTGAGCTGAGTGCCAAGGCCATTATCCCCCACAGGCTTTGCAATCTCTAACACTGAACCCTGACCTATGCATTCATGATAAAAGTTTCCATGGAATTTCTTCATCACACTGGCATGAAGTTCTAGATACTGTTCCTTCCTGTGTTTATTTTAAATGGCATTTCCCTGATGGATTCTTTGCAAAACTGGTGATCCCACTTCCTTTTGAAATATAGGGCATTGACGAGAACCAGCCTGGTCTATGAATCAATGGAGACATCTGAGAACATCTGGAATTTTGCCTTTTGAGAAAGCAGAGAATTCACTCAGGTTACTTTTATACATGTGTGAAACAAATGGATAAAACTTGTGAGCAGATCCAAACTCCATGTGTTCAAATTTGCTGAATTTAGATAAAGATGTTAAAAAATAAATCAAAATAAAACACCATGAAATAGCTTTGACATGAGGTCAGGCACACTAGAGGAGCATTAGCAAGCTGAGGATGGAGGAAGATTTGTAAGTCCCTCAAGGAATTCAGGTTCAGGAAAAGCAAAGGGAGAACCAAACAAGGAGAAAATGTGGGAGGAAACCACTGTTACCTTTGGGTAGCTACTGTTAATTGACATGTTGATTGCATCTGGAACTTGCTAAGAGTCCTCTTCTCTGTGGGTCTGGGAGGACTTTTTCCTAGAAAGAGTAACCAATAGAGATGAAGACCCCCAGGTTGGGCAACACATTGTTGTGCTGCCACATACAAAGGTCAGAGAGTGAAACTGCACACACACACACAGACACACACACACAGACACACACAGACACACACACACAGATACACACACACACACACACACACACACACACACACACCTGACATTCACATATATAAACTCTGTATAAGTGTTTATTAGTGAACCTTAACATAGAAAAGACCACAAGCACTAATCAGGAAGAAGCCTCTCTACATATTCATGTCCTCATGAACTGTGTTTGGAAATGATGAGAATGAGCACTTATACCTGAAAGCATTTTCATGAGGAAGAAATGCCCGGCAAACCACAGAGCAACAGTGATGATTTCCCTCTGTGAAGCTGTATGCTGACGGTTTTTCCTTAGGTAAATGACTGCTGCCTGTCTTGAAACCCTCTAAACTCAGAAACCCATTCCTAATCTCCTGGAATGCTCTCAGGATGCTTGTTAAAAGTAATCAACCCAATGCCCAGTCAGCATGTGAACTAGGTATACACATTTACCCCCTCAGTATCTTAGTTGATGCAAGGAAGGTTGGACAAAATTAAGAGCAAGAATTATCCTTCCTTGCCAATGAATAATTACCAAGTCTGTGACTCTAAAAATAAGATAGATCTCAGTAACCTCTCTTTCAAATATTTCAACATCTTTTCCTTCTTACCTTGCACTATTTGGGATGGAACTTAACTTATAATCCTAAAATTACTCCTTATTTCACCTTTTAATTCTTTTTAAAATTTTAAACTACTTTGCCTGGCTAGACTTGGACTTGGGATCCTCTTAAAGAAATCTTATTGGAGGAGACACTGTCTTTCTTCCTCTTTAGCCCCTGCTCTAAGAAACACTGTGTGCATATTTCTACTGTTCCTTCTCAGCAGCTCTTATGCGTGTGACATGGGTGTGGTTATGACAGAGAACTTACCTGAGATATCTGGATGGAAGTCTGTCCCTTTGTCCCCAAGAGGACCATAGCTAGAGCAGAGGAGATGCTCACAGGGGAGTAACATACATTTTTTGAAGGGTTACTTTGACATAGCATCTTGAAAAGATGGATAGCAAAGGTGTCATTTGCTTCAGACAGAGAATTCACGATGCAGAACCTGGAGGGGAAGGAGACATAGGACTGAAGACAGAGCTGAAGGTCCATTGTTCTCAGGCAGGTAAATCTGGGACTTTCAATGATCATAAATACTTTAAATCAGATTTCAAAAATTCGTCCTAGGTCACAGTCTTTCTGATTTTAGTGTTATTGGCTAAGTGTGGCCATGGCAGCAGACCAAACTACCTACTTTCTCATCTGCACAGGTAGAAGGTGTAGTCCGCCAGCGGCTACATATGAACTGGGTGGCCTGAAAGAGAATTTTGAGGTTAAGGCGAAAAAGATTTGAGTCAAGGCAGTAAATTCCGGTCAAGACTGACTTTAATATTTTTAAGGCAAGTTATATAGTTTTTGGGGGATCGACCACCCCTCCCAGAAGTCGGTCACTTCAAAGGCGGGCCTGTGAATTTTCTTGGCTCCAGGTCTCAGCGGGTCGCCTGCCTTCAGACTGGCGAGTCAGGTGAAAACCGCCTTTGGGGCGGTGTCAGTAGTCGAGGTGAGGAGCCTTATTGTTCACAGGAACAAAGGCCGGAGGTAGCTATCGGAAGAGTTGGGAGCTGCCAGCCAGCTTAGTTGTGGGGGGAGGAGACAATTCCCCCTTAATTATTAATTTTTAACAACTCAGTGGAAATAAGTAAGTTCATCCAATGGATGGCGGGCTTTGATCAGTGAGGGAAATCAGAGGCCCAACCCCCTTAAGGGTTAAGGACATCTTTTTCAGGGGGGGAAATAGACTGCCTTTTTTAATTCTAGGACAGTCTTTTGATGTCAAACCCCCATGTAGCTGGGCGTGCTTTTCAGGGAAATTCGGAGACAGGATTTTTTTTTTTTCCTTTTCCCCTGCAGTGCCTCGCCTCACACCTCAACTGATGCCCATGTTTGTTATATAAACAAACATGCATAGTTCCGAATACCATGTAGCCTCCTTTCTGAGGATTCCACTGGCAGAGTAAATGCTCTGCGGATAAGCGCTGGCTGGCTGTAATAACTACCCATCTTCAACCTGGGGCCATCACTGAAGGATTTTTGTCTTCTGAGCCTTATCTGCTTGAAATATAAAAGGAGATTAAGAGAAACAACCTGTTTGGTTAGTCTCGAAGCTCAAAACGGTTTCAGTTTAATTGAAATTCAGTGGCCTCAGGCCAGAGGCCTGGCTTGCAACTTAATTTGCAAGAACACAAAGGAACTTTACCTTCCCAAGTAAGTGGGAAGCGGCTTGGAAACAGCCTTTTGAATTAATTATACTTACCAACAGTTTAGGGGGTGTTTACTTGTTTTACCAATCTCTCTGGTAACCAACTCGCTCTGTCTTCTTCCTGGGATAAAATGCAGACAGACCCCCTTCCCCAGATTAAAAAGGGGTCCGGGCCTTTCCATGTATTATTTAAAGGATCCTGCCACTTAACCATGGCGTAGGAATTGGAAGTAGCTGGGTGCCAGTGTCGGTCTGCTGCAGACTGACCTTTAGCATCCGTTTGGAGAAAATTTAAAACAAATAAAACAAAGGCAAGATGTGATTTAGGGGACCTAGGAGGATATAGATTCTCCTTCTTAGTTTTAATAAGCCAATTTTTAAGGGTGCGATGAGCACGCTCTACGATTTCTTGCCCCATTGGATTATCTCAGCAACAAAAGAAAATCTGGGGGAATCTGTATCCCTGACCTCAAGCAATACTACAGAGCAATAGTGTTAAAAACTGCATGGTATTGGTACAGTGACAGGCAGGAGGATCAATGGAACAGGATTGAAGATCCAGAAATGAACCCACACACCTATGGCCACTTGATCCTCGACAAAGAGGCGAAAAACATCCAATGGAAAAAAGATAGCCTTTTCAACAAATGGTGCTGGTTCAACTGGAGGGCAGCATGCAGAAGAATGCGAATTGATCCATCCTTGTCTCCTTGTACTAAGCTCAAATCCAAATGGATCAAGGACCTCCACATAAAGCCAGACACTCTGAAGCTAATAGAAAAGAAACTGGGGAAGACCCTTGAGGACATCGGTACAGGGAGAAAGTTTCTGAACAGAACACCAATAGCGTATGCTCTAAGAGCAAGAATTGACAAATGGGACCTCATAAAATTACAAAGTTTCTGTAAGGCAAAGGACACCATCAAGAGGACAAATCGGCAACCAACACATTGGGAAAAGATCTTCACCAATCCTACATAGGATAGAGGGTTAATATCCAATATATATAAAGAACTCAAGAAGTTAGACTCCAGAAAACCAAACAACCCTATTAAAAATGGGGTACAGAGTTAAACAAAGAATTCTCACCTGAAGAACTTCGGATGGCAGAGAAGCATCTTAAAAAATGCTCAACTTCATTAGTCATTAGGGAAATGCAAATCAAAACAACCCTGAGATTTCATCTTACACCAGTCAGAATGGCTAAGATTAAAAATTCAGGAGACAGCAGGTGTTGGAGAGGGTGTGGAGAAAGAGGAACACTCCTCCACTGCTGGTGGGGTTGCAAATTGGTACAACCACTCTGGAAAGCAATCTGGCGGTTCCTCAGAAAACTGGGCACCTCACTTCCAGAAGATCCTGCTATACCACTCCTGGGCATATACCCAGAGGATTCCCCACCATGTAATAAGCATACATGCTCTACTATGTTCATAGCAGCCCTATTTATAATTGCCAGATGCTGGAAAGAAGCCAGGTATCCCTCAACAGAAGAGTGGATGCAAAAAATGTGGTATATCTACACAATGGAGTACTATTCAGCCATTAGAAACAATGAATTCATGAAATTCTTAGGCAATTGGATGGAGCTAGAGAACATCATACTAAGTGAGGTAACCCAGACTCAAAAGGTGAATCATGGTATGCACTCACTAATAAGTGGATATTAACCTAGAAAACTGGAATACCCAAAACATAATCCACACATCAAATGAGATACAAGAAGAAAGGAGGAGTGGCCCCTGGTTCTGGAAAGACTCAGTGAAGCAGTATTCGACAAAACCAGAACGGGGAAGTGGGAAGGGGTGGGTGGGAGGACAAGGGAAGAGAAGGGGGCTTACGGGACTTTCGGGGAGTGGGGGGCTAGAAAAGGGGAAATCATTTGAAATGTAAATAATATATCGAATAAAGAAAATTAAAAAAAAAAGTTTTATATTAAATTCCTTGTAAAATGAGATAAAGTTCTTACCAGTGTAGGCTGGTCCACTGTCTGTCTTAATGACTTTGGGTAATCCCATGGTATTAAAGGCTTGTAAACAATGTTCAATTACATTTTTAGAGGCTTCTCCCGTATGTAGGGAAGCAAAAATGAGTCCCGAGCACGTATCAATGTAAGCATGTATAAATTTTAATTTCCCAAATTCTGCATAGTGAGTTACATCTATTTGCCAAATTTGATTGGGCATAAGACCACGTGGATTAACCCCTAAGTGGGGCACTGGTGCTAAAGTGAGACAAGTAGGGCATTGTTTTACGATCATTCTAGCTTGCTCCTTTGTGATCTTATGACGGAGTCTCAACGTATGACTAGAAAGATGAAATTTATCATGATCACGTTTTGCCAATTCTATGGGTGTGAGTGCCAAAGCCTGTCCTATAAGCGCTTTGTCAATGCACTCATTACCCTGAGCCAGAGGTCCAGGAAGGCCTGAGTGGGCTCTGATGTGACCGATATAAAAAGGATTTTTCCTAGCAAGAATGATACCTTGCAATTGTGAAAACAAGGATCCAGCTGGCGTATTAAAATTAAACGTGCCACAGGTTTCTAATTGTGGTATAGAAAATGTAACATAAGCACTGTCAGTAAAAAGATTAAACGTACTATTTACAGATTGGAAAACACACAACACCGCTGTTAGCTCCGATAACTGAGCAGACAACCCAGGTGTCTCTACGACCACCTGCTGATTGTTAATGTGATATCCGGCTTTTCCTTTGGAGAAGCCATCTGTGAAAATTAAGAGGGCGTTATGCAACGGCCGTAGAGATGTCATTTTAGGAAATACACGTTGGGCGCCAATATGTAGTCCGCCAGCGGCTACATATGAACTGGGTGGCCTGAAAGAGAATTTTGAGGTTAAGGTGAAAAAGATTTGAGTCAAGGCGGTAATTCCGGTCAAGACTGACTTTAATATTTTTAAGGCAAGTTATATAGTTTTTGCGGGATCGACCACCCCTCCCAGAAGTCGGTCACTTCAAAGGCGGGCCTGTGAATTTTCTTGGCTCCAGGTCTCAGCGGGTCGCCTGCCTTCAGACTGGCGAGTCAGGTGAAAACCGCCTTTGGGGCGGTGTCAGTAGTCGAGGTGAGGAGCCTTATTGTTCACAGGAACAAAGGCCGGAGGTAGCTATCGGAAGAGTTGGGAGCTGCCAGCCAGCTTAGTTGTGGGGAGAGGAGACAATAGGAAAGATCACCAGGAACACAACAACAGAACTCAGCAGAGAGTGGCTGGCTCTAGTTACCTTCCATACTGACACATACATATCTTCTGAAGAATGTTGAGTTTTGGATAAAGAGGAGGAGGAGGAAGAGGAGAAGCAAGAAAAAAAAAAAAAAAAAACAACCAAAAGCATCTAGGTCTTCTAGCCTGGCTCCAGCAACTCTGCATTCTGGCCTCTGCCTGTGAAGAATTCTCCTGAGATACCCAGGTATGCATTAGACAGTGCCCTCCTCATTTGTAGTTTAGACAGGAAAGACACTGAGATGCTGAATGAGACCCAAAGACAGGCTGGTGCTATCCACCCTGGTGTGCAGCAGGGAGCATTCCCCTGCAGTGGCTGCTCAGGTGACCCTGTATCCTCTGCAAGCAACCAGGCTGCTTTTCTCTTGAGCATCCCTCACCTCCCAGATGAATGCACAGCTCGACCCAGACTAAGTGAATGCTCCAGATGCCTTAACCCATGGCTGAGCTCTCACTGTCATATGACCTTTGAACCCTGGAAGTGTGTTCCAGAGAGCTTCCTATTGTGCTAAATGCAGATCAAAAGCCTAGGGAGCCTCACAACACCCCAACCCACACTTCTTCCCACGCCTTAGACTGAGGGACACAGCATCCAGAGAGTGTACTTAGATCTATTGACTCCTCCTCACCTTCAGTCTCCCAGGGCTGCTTTATTTCAATGACTTACCCTCTGTTGGTCCTCGCATCTGACCCAGCTTGCCCCTCCCTCTGCCTGCACTCCTGCCCATCTTCATGTCACTTTAAAGTTGCTTCTGAGTCCTTGAACTGCTGTTCATATCACCTAGAAGGCCACCTACCCCATCCCGTCACTGAGTTCAAACTACTTCCTCTTCCCAACGTCACCGGAACAGGTAAGCCTCTGCTGTCCTGCCCTAGGGCAGCGGCCCCACCCAGGTCTGCTCATCACTCCTGAGTGTAATCTTTCTCTTACTGATTGCTCTCCATCCTCCATCCTCTGGAGCTCTGTGAACGAAAGGGCCTCATACAGTTTCATTCTTTGTAATTTTAAAGGAATCTGGCCCCCTAATAGTAAGGACCTGGAAGCATAGTCAGATAAAGAGATTATTACTCAGATAACACAATCAAAGACATGATCACTGTCCGCACGGAGTGAATTGTTTTATTAATGGGAATGAGCAGTGCTCAGATTTAGACGAGGAACCCCAGATGTTTAAAAGGCCCAGGAGTTAGAGAATTTACTTTTGTAAGAAATGAGGGAAGAAGGCTAAGGCAGTCAAATTGTCAATTGTGAGCCCTGAAAGGAAGCATGAAAAGAGGCCTGAGGAGAGGCTGCTAACACCTTGCAGCCCCTAGACCTGACCTGAGGAGAAGCCCACACAGCCTAGATCCCCAGGGCCGGGATCAGCCTCCCTGACACTGGCCAGCTGGGCTTCCTAGAGGAGTCTCCTTTTAAAAATGCCCATCACACAGCATCCCTCAGCTGTCTCTCCCTGACTCTGCTGTCCTGAGTTCCCCTCCTGGGTTCAGCCTGCACATTGTTATTCTGACCTCTGGGGTTCCACAGCCCCAGCCTATGCCAGGCCCCAAACTTACCAGAGTAGCTGATGCTCCATGTAGCTTTTGCAGCCTGGATGTCCCCTGTAGCTTCCCACAGCAGCCTTCCAGATTCAGCTGACCCCTTTCTTCATTCACCTCAGGGCAGGGACTTCCTGTTTAGCACATCCGGTCACCTACAGTGAGACAGGCTGCCTCTAGCTCTGGTCTCTGCAAGAAGAGGACTGGTGGGCCTTAGGGGAAAACTGGACCCTTAGGGAAAGGGAAAATAGCAGGAGCTTTTGCTCTGTGCTAAGAGAGAATCTTTGCTGGATTTTAATAGTGCTCTGGGGCTGGGGTAGGAGGTAGGGGATGTGGAGATTGTCCAGTGTCAAAGCCCATTTCTTAACACTCACCCTCCTCTCCTGTCAAACACTCATCCATTTTCTCCCTTTCCCCTCATTCATGGGCATTTCTTATGAATATGTGCTCATGTGGGTGGTCTTCTATTACTAACCTGGTGTTTCTGAGACTCAGCCTTACGTGTTCAAAGTGGCAGTGACTGGGTCACAGGCACCAGACTTGCCACACAGTGCCATCTGCGGGCATTGGACTATGGTCTGAAATCTCAACCCAAGGGAAACCACCATTCCTGACTTTGCCACAGAAAGGAATTTCAGGAGGAGACAGTATGAAATGGTGGATTGGATTTATGAAGACGCAAACACAAAGATATTTAAAGAGAGTGATATATAAAGGGAAGAAAAGCAGGAAAAGAGAAAATGAGACACACCTAAGCATGCAGCGCTCTGAAGGAGAGCACGGCTTCAGTGTCTCAGCAGTAGCTACATGTGTGGCTTTGGTGGCTCTCAGATGTCACATCTTACAAAGATATTGAGAAGTGCTCGTTCTCCTTTATTGTTAATAGAGATCCAGTATTTATTTATTTATTTAGTTAGTTAGTTAAGACAAAGCTTTTAAAACTACAAAGAATGAAACTATCTGAGGCCAAAACACATACTCAGACCCTCCACATAGAAAGAAGTCTTGCTGGGAAAGAGGAACATTAGGAAGACTTCACAGACACAGGAAAGGCCCATCCTGTCTGCAGTATCATTTGTCTAGCTCTCCTGGAGAATATCAACTTCTGGAGAATATCGACTTTGACTGAGCTTGAGAGCTCGCTCAGTTTCAAACTGTCTGTGGTGCACGCAGTCTAGATAAAGCCTTCTGTTCCATCTGTTCTCCTTGTGGCTTACGGACGGGCAGCTTTCTCCAATCTCTTCCTCCCTGAAGCTTGCTGGGGTGAACGTTGGATGTCTCCAGGGTACTCATCTTCTCTGCCCAGCCCAGCGCCATTTCCACAGGAGGCTGCTCAGACCACTTGTCCTCCAACCCCTGACCCAGCAGGGAGTGAGCACAGCTGCCGGAACTTTAGCCTGTGGCTTTCTTGCTCATCTTGCTTGAAGAAACATTTGGCTTCCTTACCTGCAGCATCTGCTTCCTGTGTCCCCATCTGTCCTCCACCAGCAGAAGACATTCAACCTCCTGCTTCTTTGTTTCCCTTATGTCCTCTGCTTTGACCAACAGCGAGTCTGACCATCTTCTGTCTTAAACCATATTCTTGGGGCCACTTTTCAGTTTTGTCCCATATCACTGAAGCAGCTGGCCCATTGCTATCTTCCCCTTTGTCCTTGTATCTCTGACACAATCTCTCCTCTCTGCTCTGCTTCTCCTTCCTCACCCCTGCTCCCTCCAGAGACTTCCTGGCCATCCTCCCATTCATCCTACAAAAACAGGCCGTTATTTTTCTCTTCTTAGCTGCGAAGCTCTGTCTTTTATTCCACCTCCAGCCTCCAAATTTTATTTTTTCAATGTAGTCTGTTTCAACATGGGCCTGCCCTTTAAAACAGTGCCCACTCTGAAGAGGACAGATCCCACTGCAATACTCTTCTCCGTGGACTTCGTCTCCCTTAAGGAAGTTATTGTGACCATCTTCAGTGCACTTCCTGCTTGATGGCATGGGCCCTCATTCTTCTCACACCTGGAGAGTTTTTTGGAGTCAAACTTGTCCACAATTTTGGGGCTTCTAGTCCAGAGGGCTACAGCAGCTACCCTATATGCCAAAGCTCTCTTCCTTGTTTTTCCTGAATAAATGTGACTTCAGGTGAACCTTGCATAGATATTATAATCAGGAATGACAAAGCTTGGGTTAGAAGGCTGCTAGGGCATCTCTTGAACTATAAATAGTTTTCTTGTAAGATTCCTAGGAATCTGCATATTTACAACTTGAAAAGGAAAATGACCATGCATGCTTGGGCTGTAAGCATGCTTGCTGTTATACTGTTGTTTTGCAAATATCCTTACATAGACTGATTACTGAATGCATGTCAGCTACCTTCCCAGTAACTGGAATGGTAAGAGTCATAATCAGACACATGGCTGAAGGGCTTCATTCTTTTCCCAAATCTCATTAAACAATCTTTCTCTCTCTTTGCTCTCTCAACACAGTATTGTCAGACATTAGTTTCTTTGTCTGAGTGAGGATATTAATAATAATATCTAGACTAAGTTGGTTATTCAATTGGTCAGCATTAGATGGTTTCTATCTTTCACCAAGAACTAATTTTACTATGAAAATTCATGTACAAATTTGTGTATAGACATATGCCCTTTTGGATCTACCTAGGGTATAGCCCAAGGAATTTCTGGGTCATATGACAACTCTACATTTCACAGTTTGAAGAACTACCTAATGAGTTTGAAGCCTTCTATGTGCCCATGTGTACCCATCAGCAAGGTGTGAGTTTCAGTCTCTTCCTGTGCATGTTTCTCTTTTCTTATTTTAGCTAATCAGTGTGATGGGATTGCTCATTATGGTTTTGACTTTTCCCTGATGAGTAGTCATGTCAATCATAAGCTCATGTGCTCACTAGTTCTTTAAAATTCTTTCTATAAGATGGTCTGCTCAAACTCCTGCCTATTTTTATTTGAGGGTTCATCATCCTCAACATCATTGTCCTCTTCCTGTTCATTTTCCTCCTCCTTCTCCTGATCATCATCACCACCATCACCATCATAAGTCCAATGAATCTCATGACACAGAATTCTTAACTGTGCTCTCTGGTGACATTTTCACCTCTATGATAAATTTAGCATAAAGCAGGTGACTATGCTATCTCTGTGAGACATGATTCATGGAAAGTTCCTCCATGCCATAGTCACAGCCCTGGTCTACCTCATGCCTCCATAGATCCCCCCTTAAGCCCCTTTAATCAGATACAATCATCTGAGAGTTGATTGGTTCACTGTGGACTCTTTCTTGGGGTTGATTGGGTCCAAAGACTGAAAATGCTCTCAGTTTAGAGGTGAAATTTTTGGAACTTTGTTCAGAAGATGGCATGTCCTAACATAGGTTTCTTTTTGTTCTTGTAGATGGCTGGCTGGAGCCTGAGGCTACCTTCCTTCCCTGCCTGTGTGTAGGGCTCTATCCCTACCATCCTGTGGTTTGTATACCCACTGTCTAGGCCTGTGATTTCCTGTGTTCTGTGTGTGTCATTGTGTGGCTTGGTGCCTTCTGGAGGCTACCATCTTGGTGGTCTTCATCCACAAGGAATAAATATGCCTTATTTGCCATGGCTCCTCGCATTTTTCAAACCCCAGCCTCCACTGACACCCTCCTGTCCCAGAATCAGAATGTAGACTGCACAGTGGCAGGAAGGTAGCACAGGCTGGAAAGTGTTCTGACTTTTGTGGCTAGAAAGAGAGTACTGAAAGAAATGTTGCATGAAAAACAATTTCAGAGAGTTCAATAAACTTTAAGTGAGAGTTGAGCTGTGAAGACTTTGTTCAACAGTCTGTTAATTATGAATACCTAATAAGAGTCTCTACTTGGTTCTAACACCTTAACTATAGGGTATAATAGGCCTTTGAACAAATGCCCTAAAAGGAATACAAGTGGAGACCAAGATTAGAACACATCCAGTTACAGTCAGGAGAGCAGACATTAGAAACATTAGTCTATGACTTCTTGGCTTTGGTCACTTGGGTAAGAGCTTTTAGATTTGAGGTGAGGTGAGGTGTCACCTTGCCTAAGTTGGCCTTAAATGTATGATATTCCTGCTTCAGGTTCTACCATGGTCAGAGATCTCACTTTCTGAGCTATCTCACTGTTCCATCTCTCCATTCAGTTTTAAATCTAAAATTATTATAAGACATAGATTGTTATCATAATTGTTATCAAACTAAGAACTATTGGAAGCTTTTAATTTTAATTTTAATCCATAAACACATGACAATGAGAACATAAATCCCTCAATTCAGTAACACTTCCAAATCATGTAAGAGGCTGAAATACTCACATGTCATTCAGTCTTAGGGAAGAATGGTCATCATGGAGAGTATGGAGCACAGAAAAAGCCTTGTGGAATTGAGTCTGGAGAAAGACTTTGCTTTCCTTTTCCTGAGACATGTTACCCCTAGCTGCTCTAACAGACAGTACACCCCATATCTAGTTACTAGGAAACCTTTCCCTAAAAGGACTGGCTAAAGAGAGAATAAGCTCACAGCCATTTCCATGTCTCCAAGCTGTCTACTGATTTTTTTTTAAATAACCAGAAACTGCAAATTAATAATTAAAAATGATTAATGAAACTAAGAACTATTGGGAGCTTTTAATTTTAATTTTAATTTATTTATTGTTTTCAAACCTTATGAGCCTTGCCAAAGGTAGGTATTTTAATTCAGAGAATGCAGCTCTTCCACCACAAGCCAGGAGACCTGGCTAGACTACTGCAACTGTGACTCTGACCAACCTGAGAGGGAGTCCAAAGATTTGTGTTGCATATAGGGGCATATAGAGGAGTATTCTAGGACTGATGAGGGGAGAGTCCTTCAAGGGTGCTGTAAATGTTCTTAGTCTCAAACTTAATCCATTTGATCCTCTATTATGATGCAAGGTTTTAATGCCTGGTGCAGCTATTAAAAACACACACACACACGGCCATTTTGCCTGCAGGACGACAAAGAGCTCTGGCGGGCAGACCTGTAACAGGCATAGCCTGAGGCTAACAAAGCTGGGGTCTAGGCCCCAAAAGGCACAGGACTGACCCCAAGAACTGGGCAGCTTGGTGGGCCATCTGTGAGTCAACCCGCCCAGGTGATTGTTAGCACAGCAGACTCTCCCGGCGCTTTCAGGGAGCTCTGGCGCGCACGCCCGCCATCCTAGTCACCTGGCGGACCCAATTAACAGTCATAGCCCTAGGGGAACTTTGCTCGGACCTTGGCCTCCCAGGCTTTTGCCTGGACTCAGGGACTGGGCGGCCAGGCTAACCTTGTGTGCGACAGCCCGGTTGGCGGATCGGCTGCCCAGCTGAGTGAGCGGAACACAGGGGAGGTCACAGCAGCATACACCGTCGGCACTCCCTGGGGGTGCACACAGGCTCCATCTGGTCCACAGACACAATCTGGGGCAAGGCCTCAGGCAGAAGCCCTCAGCTTTACTCTCTCCTCTTCCGGATCCAGATCAGTCTGGGCGGCAGCACCACATCTCCAAGTCCTGCAAGTGGCTAGCTGGGCTTCCGGGCGGCCAGCTGGGAGAAGTCAGTGTGCTCCAGTGAATCCAGCGGGCCCCAGCGGGAGCCTTCGGGTGCCTGCTTTGGGATCTGAACAGCCTGGGCAGCAGCACCCTGTCTACAAGCAGTGCAGGAGGTAAGCTGTGCACCAGAGGCCAACTGGGAAGGGGCAGCTTGCACTGGTGAGTCCAGCACTGACAAGAAAAACTAACACCAGTGAGAACTAGATGGCAAAAGGCAAACGCAGGAACGTCACTAACAGAAATCAAGGCAATATGGCAACATCTGAACCCAATTCTCCTCTACCAACATGTCCTGGATACCCCATCACACCAGTAAAACAAGATTTGGATTTAAAATCACTGGTCATGATGCTGGTACAGGAACACATGAAGGACATACTTAAAGAAATTCAGGAGAAAATGGATCAAAAGTTGGAAGCCCTTGCAAGGGAAACACAAAAATCATTGAAAGAAATCCAGGAGAATACAAAAGCCAACAAGGAGGAAATGCAAAAAACACTTAAAGAAATACAGGAGAACTTTGGTCAACAGGCTGAGATCATGAAAGACGAAACACAAAAATCTCTTAAAGAAATACAGAAGAACTTTGGTCAACAGGCTGAGGTCATGAAAGAGGAAACACAAAAATCTCTTAAAGAATTACAGGAAAACACAAACATGCAAGTGAAGGAGCTAAGCAAAACCATCCAGGATCTAAAATCAGATGTAGAAACAACTAAGAAAACTCAAAGGGAGACAACTTTGGAGATAGAAAGCCTTGGGAAGAAATCAGGGGACAGAGATGCAAATATCAACAACAGAATACAAGAGATAGAAGAAAGAATCTCAGATGCTGAAAATTCCATAGAAACCATGGACTCAACAGTTAAAGAAAATGCAAAATTCAAAAAGCTTGTAACCCAAAATATCCAGGAAATCCAGGACACAATGAGAAGACCAAACCTAAGGATTATAGGCATAGATGAGAGTGAAGATTTACAACTTAAAGGGCCAGCAAACATCTTCAATAAAATTATGGAAGAAAACTTCCCTAACCTAAAGAGAGAGATGCCCATGAATATACAAGAAGCCTACAGAACTCCAAACAGACTGGACCAGAACAGAAATACTTCCCGTCACATAATAATCAAAACACCAAATGTTCTAAACAAAGAAAGAATACTAAAGGCAGTAAGAGAAAAAGGCCAAGTAACATATAAAGGAAGACCTATCAGAATCACAGCAGACTTTTCACCTGAGACTATGAAGGCTAGAAGGTCCTGGGCAGATCTCATGCAGACTCTAAGAGAACACAAATGCCAACCAAAACTACTATATCCAGCAAAACTCTCAATCACCATAGATGGAGAAACTAAGATATTTCATGACAAAACCAAGTTTACCCAATATCTATCCACAAACCCGGCCCTAAAAAGGATAATAGGAGGACAACACCAATACAAGGAGGGAAACTTCACCCTGGAAAAAGCAAGATAGTAACCTTTCATCAAACCCAAAAGAAGTTAAGCATTCAAATTTAAAAAATAACGTCAAAAATGATAGGAAGTAACAATCACTATTCCTTAATATCTCTTAACATCAATGGACTTAATGCCCCAATAAAAAGACACAGACTAACTGAATGAATATGTAAACAGGACCCTACATTTTGCTGCTTACAGGAAACACACCTCAGGGTCAAAGACAAACACTACCTTAGAGTAAAAGGCTGGAAGACAATTTTACAAGCAAATGGTCTCAGGAAACAAGCTGGAGTAGCCATTTTAATATCAGATAAAATTGACTTTCAACCTAAAGTCATCAAAAGAGACTCTGAGGGACACTTCATGTTGGTCAAAGGAAAAATACAAAAAGAAGAACTGTCAATCCTGAACATCTATGCCCCAAATGCAAGGGCACCCTCTTTTGTAAAAGAAACTTTATTAAAACTAAAAGCACACATTGCACCTAACACAATAATTGTGGGTGACTTCAACACTGCACTTTCCCCAATGGACCGATCAGGAAAACAGAAACTAAACAGGGACACAATGAAACTAATTGAAGCTTTGGACCAATTAGATTTAACAGATATATATAGAACATTCTATCCTAAAACAAAAGAATATACCTTTTTCTCAGCACCTCATGGTACCTTCTCCAAAATCGACCATATAATTGGACACAAGGCAGACCTCAACAAATATAAGAAGATAGAACTAATCCCATGCCTCCTATCTGATCACTATGGAGTAAAAGTGGTCTTCAATAGCAACAGAAACAACAGAAAACCCACATACACGTGGAAACTGAACAATACTCTACTCAATGATACCTTGGTCAAGGAAGAAATAAAGAAAGAAATTAAAGACTTTTTAGAACACAATGAAAATGAAAACACAACATACCCAAATCTATGGGACACAATGAAAGCAGTGCTAAGAGGAAAACTCATAGCCCTGAGTGCCTCCAAAAAGAAAATGGAGAGAGCATACATTACCAGCTTAATGACACACCTGAAAGCCCTAGAACAAAAAGAAGCTATTTCGCCCAGGAGGAGTAGAAGGCAGGAAATCATCAAACTCAGGGCCGAAATCAATCAAGTAGAAACAAAGAGAACCATACAAAAAATCAACAATACCAGGAGCTGGTTCTTTGAGAAAATCAACAAGATAGATAAACCCTTAGCCATACTGACCAAAGGGGATAGAGAAAGTATCCAAATTAACAAACTTAGAAATGAAAAGTGAGATATAACAACGGAAACTGAGGAAATCCAAAAAATCATCAGATCCTACTACAAGAGCCTGTACTCAACACAACTGGAGAATCTGGAGGAAATGGACAATTTCCTTGACAGATACCAAATACCAAAATTAAATCAGGACCAACTAGACCATCTAAACAGTCCCATAATGCCTAAAGAAATAGAAGGAGTCATAGAAAGTCTTCCAACCAAAAAAAGCACAGGACCAGATGGCTTCAGTGCAGAATTCTACCAGACCTTCAAAGAAGAGTTAACACCAATACTCTTCAAACTATTCCACAAAATAGAAACAGAAGGAACACTACCCAATTCCTTCTACGAAGCCACAATAACGCTGATACCAAAGCCACACAAAGATCCAACAAAGAAAGAGAACTTCAGACCAATTTCCCTTATGAACATCGATGCAAAAATACTCAATAAAATTCTTGCCAACCGAATCCAAGAACACATCAAAACGATCATCCACCATGAGCAAGTAGGCTTTATCCCGGGAATGCAGGGTTGGTTCAATATACGGAAATCCATCAATACAATCCACTACATAAACAAACTCAAAGAACAAAACCACATGGTCATTTCATTGGATGCTGAAAAAGCATTTGACAAAATTCAGCATCCTTTCATGCTTAAAGTCTTGGAAAAAACAGGAATTCAAGGCCCATACCTAAACATAGTAACATCAATATACAGCAAACCGGTAGCCAGCATCAAACTAAATGGAGAGAAACTTGAAGCAATCCCACTAAAATCAGGGACTAGACAGGGCTGCCCCCTTTCTCCTTATCTTTTCAATATTGTACTTGAGGTACTAGCTCGGGCAATTCGACAACATAAGGAGGTCAAAGGGATACAAATTGGAAAGGAAGAAGTCAAACTATCATTAT